>NW_026057580.1:58833972-58998733 GCF_023721935.1 Panthera uncia | reverse complement strand
CCCCCCCCCCCGCCCTGCCCACTCCGCCCCTATCTGGGACTACATCCTGCCAGATGCTGTAAGATTCTAGCATGGGTGTGAATCAAAGGGGAGCTTATCACAAACACAGATTTCTGGGCCCCATTCCCAGGATTCTGCTGCAGAGGTCTGGGCTGGGACCCAGGAATCTACATTTTAACCCGCACAGGAGTTGAGGAGTAAATTGGATACACATTGTTATACCCAAGTGTTATAATTTCTGGGACCACTTGTTTGCAGTGTAGTGGTATTAAGCATTACTCAGGCCTGAGCTGCTGGGTTTCAGATGAGGTCTTTGGTTACCAGCCTGGTCAGTGCCAGCCTCATTATGGTTTATTTACTTGTTTTGGCATTTGTGGATTGTTCATGCATTGTAACTGGACAACTGTTACCAGGTTCATTTCAACACTACCTCTGCTCTCTGGTCTTTTTTGTAACAATATACCAGAGCCCTGGATAAAATCTGTGGGAGTAAAGTAGTATCTTCATGTGAGGTAAATCCTTTTTTTTTTTTTTTTTTTTTCCTCCAAGAGTAACTATTTATTGCCTTAAAGAGTTTATGTGCTGAGTTCATTTACTTAAACGGTCTCATCACTAGACCAATATATATTCCAACCAATATAGGGTTGGAATGTTTGTTTCTGTTAATCATACAGTGAAATTTAAACAAAACATTGCTTTTCTCTTTTTCAAATTTACTCTGCCCAGAATTATTTTGGTGGAAAGCTCTCTGCTCAAGGGAAAATGCCTTGGATTGAATATAATCATGAGAAAGTTTCTGGCACAGAATTCATAATTGACTTTCTGGAAGAGAAACTGGGAGTGAATTTAAACAAAAACCTTGGCCCTCATGAAAGAGCCATCTCCAGAGCAGTGACCAAGATGGTGGAGGAACACTTCTACTGGTGAGTCCCCCGGGCGTGCTGGGTGAGAGCCCAGGGCCTGTCCCCAGCCTTTGGAGGAAGCCCAGGTTCTGTTGCACTTCTCAGATACTCCCCAGCCTTTTCAAAGTTCTCTACATTCTGACTGACTTGGGGTCAAAGCTGTGACCATTAAGTGTCTAGGTCTCTAGACCAGGGGTAGACATTTTCTGTAGAGGCCCAGCTAGCACCTCTTTTAGGCTGAGCAGGCCGTGGCTCTATTGCAGCTGCTTAAACTCTGTCACTGTGATGCAAGTCATGGACGACGTGGAGATGACGAACGTGACTCTGTTTCGCTAAAGCAGTGAAAACACTGACATTTGAAATTTCATTTAATACAAAATGTTATTCTTTTGGAACCCCCCCCCACCCCCCACTATTTAAAAACGTAATATCTTCCTAGCTGTGGTTTGCTGACCCCTGATCTCATTGAGGTGAGGAAGGGATTCCAATGGATTCTGCCCTTTACTACCACAAACTGCCGAATTAAAACAAAGTTACATCAGATACCCAGAGGAGGGAACAGAAGACTAAGTCAGGATAGAAGTCTCAGGTGAAGTAAATTATTCAAGCTTTGTAAAATTATTGCCAGTTTTCCTGAGACGACAAGAGCTTCTCTCGTGTTCCAGAAATAAACTGCAGTACTGCTTTCTGGGTGTCTTTGCCCCGACTGGCTGGCTCCTAGGTTGTCTTCCTTGTCTGTGTTGATGAGTTGTCTGTGTTCTGCATGTGGCATTGTGCTGGCTGTGACACGTGAGTTAAATAGGTGCGGTTCCTCTTGGTTTACAAAGTCATGGTCATGCGGGTTTTTTTTTTTTTTTCTTTTCCCTTCATCCATTTTCTGGAGTTTTTGTACCTTTCTGTACACTCCAGTGGATAAGAGAAGTTTTCTCTCTGATTTCTGTAAACTTACCTTGTTCCAAAGGTTTTATTAAGAATCATGAAGCCCACTTTTTTTTTTGGCATTAATTGTTACTCCTGGGTCACTTGCTCACGCAGTAGTTTTTACGTCCTCCACTGAGAGATACACTCAGCGTGGAGATGATTAGACAAGTTCTTCCCCATTACCTTCCTATTTCATCAATTCAGCTCTCTTTCTAAATGGAAACTTGCTGTCCCCTGTCTTGGATTTGAAGTGACTCTCGACTTCTCTTTTCCTCTTTCTGCTTGCAGTTCCTGCCCGGTTGATTCCAGGGCAGACCCGAAACAACCACTTCTCTTCCCCCTCTCCTGCGGAGGTGAAAGGGGTGGGAGCAAGGGGGAACCAGGCTGAGAGTGGAGGCAGGGGTGCCGATTAGCATGGAAGTCATCATAGACTCCTCTCCCGGAATGAACCCAGGTGTTTTCCTTTTGAAACCTGTGAAGAACCGTTGGACTTCCCCTCTTAAAGAGTGCAGGGGTTGCACGATGGGCCAAATGGATGACTGCATGCGGTGTGCTTAGCCTCAGGGAAAAGCCTGTGGCACAGAGCCCGTGTCACTTGCTTGCCAGGTTCTGGTCCCCACTTTGCAGCAGTTGAGGGAAATGAAGAAACAGCACAGGGCCACCCTGACCCTCTGTGCCCTCTTTTGATGCAGCCCCCAGAGAATCTCATTTGATTGATGTCCCATTAATGCGGAGAGCTGTCGCTTTGTGAGCTGACTGAAAGAGGCTGAAAGTCACCTTACATTTTTATTGTACTTTTGCTACAACCGTTGGATTTTTGTAGTGGTTCATAAAGTGTATATTCCAGTTAGAAAGGCTTTGATCCAGCGAGATTCCCAAGTACCACCTGTCACTGCTTTTTGCTCTGGGCGTGCAGATGTTTTATATGTTTGCTCCCCGGTAGAAGTTCACCTTCTGCTCTTCCCTCCCCTTCTCTCCCTGCACAGGCGCCAGCTAATACTTGATGGAGGCAGCTCTCGGTAGGGGAGGGTTGGGTGTGGGCTGGGAGGTGGTACCCTGATGGGGACGAATCTGAATTTTATGGACCATAAACACCCAAGTGCTTGGGGAGTTGCTTAGGTCATACGTAGACTCTTCTAAGGATACTTTTGCTTTTCTGATCCACTCTTTAATTATAGTGTATGGTTTTTTTTTGGGGGGGGGGAGGAGGTTAGCTACTGTTTCTCATGTGTGCCTCCTCAAAGGTTAATTTGAGGAAGAAATAGTGAAGGTAGAAGGTCAGGTCTTGACTGAGATACAAATATCCAGTGAACTTGCAAAGACAAATGCCTAATTCCTTCAATCCCCTTTGGTCCCTACCAGCAGAAGGAAAAACAAGCCTTCCTCTGTTTCATAAGGTCTCTTAACCTTTAGCCATGTTCTCGCCTTGAGGAGACCTCAAACGGGCTTTCCCGTGAGCTCTAAATCCCAATGGAGAAGAGACCCCTGTCGCTCCGGTAAGAACATGCCTGAGGCAGAGAGTCTGTGGACAGTCTTCCTCAGGCTCCTCTCCTTCCCCTGTCTTGTCTGAGGGCCACACACAAGATGTGCACCCGTAGAAACCAGGGCCGGCCTAAGGAATGGCCCATAGTATGTAGGACAATACTACAAGTATGAGCTTTTCATGAGAACTTGATAAATCCTGACACTCAGCAAGCTCCAAGGCTGTGTCTGTATTTACAGCGGTGGAGGGGAGGAAATCAATTGACCCAATTTGATTCAAACTATCTGAAGTTTTCAGATACGTTTATTTTGGTCTGAAACTATAAAAGTACTCCAGGTATGATGTTCTGAAAAGCAAAGACAATGGCAAGCTGGCATTGTTATGTAAATACCATCACATAATTCTGAGGCTCTGCTTCAGCGTTGCTCAAGTAAGCACACTCTGCTATCAAAGTGGGCTTTCTTGCACTTGAAATCCATACAAGCATGTCCAACTTGCATTATAAAACTATTACTGGACATGAAGAAGACAGGTTTTTATCCTCTTCGTTCCACTGGATGCTTACGTTAGATCCAACGCAAAGAAGTTGGTATAAAGGGAAGTATGAGAGACACGTGGTCAAGTCAGTGGAATGGCATTGAGTTTTGGTAACAGACACTGCAGCTGCTTTTGTATGAGACACTAGTGTGTTAAGAGTCTTCCAGACCCACAGGGAAGTGTGCAGGGCACTGTGGTCAAGCCATCTAGTCATCCCACTTTGACCCGTTAAAATAGAGGCATTAGAACAGGGATTTCAGTTTTTCTTCTAGGTTGGCCATGATTTTTAAATTCTGAGTTTGGCTTTTGGTATAGTTACACTGATTGGGGGAGGTAGGATCCTTACGAAAATGACTTACCCAAGATCTTGTCTAAAAGCCAGGAGTCTCTCTCTCTCTGATTACAACTGGGTTGATGTGTCCCCCTCTTCCCTGTTCCCCTTACCCCCATTTTAGATGTAGCGAGAGGTCCTGTTTGGAGGGGCTTAGAGTCTAGTGCCTATGCAACTCGGTGAAGCCACAGAAGCTGGTCGTATGCTCCTGCACCCTCATGCATGCAGAAGACAAGCAAAAGATGACAGGGATGTAGCAGGACATGGAGAAAGCCATCCTCTTGGTCAGGAAGGGCACATGTAAAGACTCACTCATCAAACGGTAGTTTGCTATGGTGTGTAGTTTCCCACAGGTTAATATCGTTTCTGCTATGGGCAAGGCCTCATGTTAGGTTATAACGAGAGATATCTTCATGGAAACAGCAGGGTCAGTTCTTCTTTCCTGGCCTCTTGAGCTCCTTTAAAAGTGTTGAACAGTGTTTATTCTTCTGTTCCGACTAAGCTAATCAATCTTCAAAAGAAACCTTGACCCCATTTTGCAGAAGAGATCAGATACATCAGTTGCGATAAAGAAAATGAGTATCAACTTCTTGAAAGAGGTTCTCAGAATGATGAATTATTTTAATTGTTCAGCCTAGTCTAGTTTCCACATTGGCCCTCCCTGCCCTCTCCAGTTAATGATTCATGAATCCTTGTGCAGTGGGCTTCTTCCCAGTGGAGAGTGACGCAGACCTCAGAAGGGAACATGTCAGCCCCTTCTTCATTCTTCAAAGGCATTTCTCTTTTTCCATCTTTCTGTTTAAATATTGTCACCCCATAGAAACACTACTTGGCAGTAGCTGGCTCAGAAGTGAAGCTTTTTTACATTTCAATCAATAGTTCATTCTTTCAGTAAACTTAATGAATGACTACTTGTGCCCAGGCTCCATGCTGGAGGGGGTGGTGGGGAAGCAAGGTGATCAGATGCTATCTCTGTCCTCAGGTGACTCTTAGGCTGGGGGAGACGTTGAGCCATCCTAATGGTTGGTGCTGGGGTAGAATTTGAAGAACTGAGGAAAGGCAGCCAGCACCTGCTGGAGTGATGAGGGGAAGGCTTCCCAGAGGACACGGTGTCACAACAGAAGCTAGGGACAGTCAGAGTGGTGGGTGAAGGGGCTGGGTGGCAGGGGAAGATTAGGATATCCAGGCAGAGTAGCAGCATACACAACAGGATGAGGCCAGAGAGTGGCCAGACCAGGCCTGGGTCAGACTGTGGGAGCAGGGCTGGTGTGCAAGCTCAGGAATGGGGAGTTCATGAAGGACTCTGAGAAGCAGTCTGATATGACTAGATTTGTGTTTTAGGAGCTCATTGTGGCTGCCTTGGGGCAATTGGGTTTCTGAAGGGCCTTGAAGGGATGTCAGGAGACCTGTGGTGGATGATGTGCTAATTGAGTTGGAGAAAAGGGCAAATTCACAGGGGGGACTGGCTGTCAGGAGTGAGGGACAGAGAGCAGTGAGGAACAACACCTGGGATTCTTTCAGGTTTGGGCGAGGAGAAGCAGATTTGAAGGGAAGGAAGCTGATGAGTCTGATTTTGGAAATGTGGGTTTGCAGCTCCCGAGGACGCCTCACATGGATCCCTGGGTGTCAGGACAAAGGTCTGGGCTGGGTATGGGTTTGGGAGTCATCAGTTTGAAATCGGGGTGTGAATTAGATCACCCCACAAGTGTGGAGTAAGAGGTAGGAGGAATAGCGATGAAAATCTCAGGAATATGCACGAGGGGGCAGGAAAAGCAGTAGAAACCGACGTAAGCTGAGGGAGGGCTCTTCTATGAAAGACACCGATAGTGCCAGATGTTGCAGAAAGCTCAAGAAAGATAAATATAGAAAGAGTCTTTATTTGGATTTTGCAAGAAGGAGGTATCGTTGATTTGGAGGAGAGTGGTTTCCGTCAAGTGTCAATAGTTTGCCAGAAGCTTGGTTATGGGAGGAGGTGGATTCTTGGTTGTAATGACATGGAAGCATGTGTAAATGAGGTCTGTTGCCTGCAATGATTGATTCAGGAATCTGTGAGTTACCCATTTTCTTCGGTATTCAAAGTTTGTACCCACTTCACAGGGGTTGACCCTTATAGAGCCTGCCTGGCCCTCTGCTTCTCTTCCCTGACACTGGCCTACAGTATTGGGCACAGGGAGTGAATGAGGAAAGAAACCAAGAGCAGGGTGGGAAAGAGAACAGAGGAAGACCAGACAGTTTCTCGGGTTACCTCTAGCTATAGACTTCCAGATCAACCCATTGTTCCTTTTACGGTGCCCTGCATTCAACACGCTAAGGCAGGAAGAGAACCTTACACCATTGCATTGGTAGGGTTTCCTACCAGCTTAGCTGTGTGACCTAGAACAGCTGCCTCTTCCAACCCCATCTGCTACTCGAACCCAGTAGTCATCCAAAGCTCTCTCTCCATCACTGCATCCTCATCCTGTGCCCATGCCCCCATTTCCTGCTCTATGGAGGAAAGTGAAGTCACTAGGCAGGAACTCTGAACCTCTCTGCAGCCCCTCACGTCTTGCGACACTTCCCTTCTCTCCATCTCCAAGAAAGCAGTGTCTCTACTTCTCACCAAGCTGGCATTTTTCCAGCCTGGCGTTTTCACCTTCTATCTTGGTCCTTGAACTGTGGATGCCCTATTACCACTCCTTACCCTAGAAACTTCCTTAGGTGACCCCTTTTCCTCTGACGGCTTTAGAACTCTCATTGATATGCCCTCACCCACAAATTCTCTATCTTGAATCCAAACCTGTCTCCTGAGTTCTCAACCTCTGGATATTCTCACTTGGGGGTTCCATGGGACCTTCAAATGCAACAGCTTAATGCATCTTTCATCACCTAAATCTGTACCTGATGTGTGCCCGCCTATAAAGGTTAATGGCATTATCATCCTCTCAAACCATCAGCCTGAAAGAAAATACCTAATCTCTCCTTTTACCTAATCCATTGGTCAACAGACTCTTTTTCTCATATCTCGGGGTTTCTCCTCTGCATTCCCTGTACACCCCCCACACCCGCCCACCACCCCTGCCATTGGTCTAGTTCTTGGGTCTTGCCATAGTCTTCTAAGCAGCCTTCCTACCGGTGGTTTCTCCACTTCCATCGACACATCGATTACGTTTCTTATCTGCTTAAAATTTTCGGTGGATAAACTTTGCTTCCAAAATAAAGTTCAGCACCCTTTGTCTCAGGCCTGTCCGTATCTGGTCCTGGCCCACCCTTCCAGCCTCTACTCTTACAGGCTTCCCCAGGCCTCCTGTATCCCCTGGCCAGTGCTCTTCACACACACTCCTTCTCTCCCTCTCCCTCTCCCTCTGCTCTGCCTGGTGAGCTTCTGTTCATCCTTCAGGACCAATTATGCTTATCATAAAACCTGTGTAATTTGTCTACAAAGAAGGTACTTTTTTTTTTTTTTCCAGATCAACCTGTCAGTGTAGAGCCACCATATTCCTCATTTTTACTCTTTAGATGCTTCCTGGATGCTATTACCTGGTCACACTTATTGGGATAATTTAGTTTTATTCTCAGATCACGGACTTGCAAAATAATCAAGGATGCCATAGCCCTTTTATTGCATTTCAATCTAGTACAATTAGAATCAAAGTGCTGAGTTATTCTAATGGAATGTGAGAATGTATACCTTAATAACTGCAGGTGTAAAAAGAAAAACAAATAGGAAAGCATTTAGTTTTCATGTTTTATAAAGAGTTTACTAGAGTAAATGTGAGATTCTTTTATGTCAAAGGATCCATTGACTGCTCTGACTGTACATATTCGTTACTTACCATTGCAATGTACTTTTTCCTGTTTTCAGCAAAATCCATTCCCTGACTCAATACTTTATTTTGAGAAATTTACAAAAAGAAGTACCCAAAGCTTTCTAACAAGATTTCTAAGCACTTTTAAAAAGGTACTAAAGAAGAGTTATGGTTACAGTACAAAGGGTATGTTGAAATTGGCTGTAGGACTTTTCCAGTAAAAATCAGGAATGCTTAAAATTTTTTTACAGAAATCTTCTGTTTCTTCCTTTTGTAGAGAAAAGAAGATGGGAAAGAATAGAATTATATAAAATGATCAACATTTAAGGGACTCTGTTTTTCTTTTAAAAAGGCGAGGTAGAAAAGTAGCTATAATTTATTACGATTCCTTGTGTTCTCTCTGCAAACATATTTTTCCAAAGTGGCCATCATTGCTCTGTCAACTAACACTAGGAGTAGAGATGACTACCAGTATATCTTTTATTGCTCATTATGGGGAAAAACTAAAGTATCTTATGTCTCTACTCTCACAGCTATACTTTTCTCAGCCTTCAGCAGGAAACCGTTTTAATTTCTATCTACCAGCTTTATTAGCCGTAGAAACAGTCCTGCAATTGCACAAGTTCCAAGAACAAAATCAGTGTCGGCCTGAGTATTGCAGCCAGCACACCGCACCGACAGCGGGTAGCTGCTTAGCTGTCTGTGCACAGAACATGGGAACTCCTGGACGGGAGCGTTTGGCCACGAGCATCACCCAGATGGGAAAAACAACTCAACTAAGTTCCTTTGGTGTTTGTGTTCGCTTTAAGAGCCCTGGAGAAACAAACTGAAGCAGAGTTGACTTTCTGGAGAGCAAATCCTATACGTAATATTTATAATTTATATAGTTTATAATAAACATGGACAGGTCTACCTACTCCCTAATCCTCTGTCAAAAAGGCGAAAGTTTTCCTTTTTAAAAAACTCTTGGACTCTGTAGAATATAAAATGCACTCCCAAATTGCACCAAATTACAAAAGTGCAGCTTAATTAATTACCACAGAGCATATACCTGCCTATCCATTATTTAGATCAAGAAAGAGAGTGAAGCCAGCACCGCAGTCACTGTGCCTCCTTCCTGGGGTCCCCGTAGGTACGCACCTAAAAGCCTGTTGTAGTGGGTTTCTAGTATTTTCTGAGGGGTTGCCTCAGAGGAAGCAGAAGCGTGCCTTGGGAGGTGTTGGGGGGGGAGGGGTGAGGGGCGTGGATCTGAGGGCGGGTGCCAAGAGAGGTTTGGTGGCATTGTAGCATGGCATCGTTACCTGGCTTTGTTTTAGTTTCTCTTCCAGACCCGAGGTCTAGGCCCTGACCAGAAACTGTGGTAATATCTGCCATGCACGCTGCTCTTTGTAAAAGCTGCGCTGACTCATTTCCTCCGGAGCGTGCGAACTTCTGACGCACTCCCTGGAAATGGACTCTGTGGAGCTGACATGTATCTAATGCCCGGTAGTAACCTGTTTCCACACAATTCCAGGACGTTAGCTTATTGCCAGTGGGTGGACAATCTCAATGAGACCCGGAAGATGCTCTCTCTTAGTGGTGGCGGTCCCTTCAGTAACCTGCTGAGGTGGGTCGTGTGCCACATAACGAAAGGAATTGTGAAGCGCGAGATGCACGGCCACGGCATTGGCCGCTTCTCGGAGGAGGAGATTTACATGCTGATGGAGAAGGACATGCGGTCCTTGGCAGGGCTCTTGGGTAACGTACCACACCTTCTATATTCTATGTTTTCTATCCTTGCTTTTTGCATGATTAGTAACGCACTGTTAGCGTACTGATTTAAAGTTTTATTTTGGTTGGTTGGTTTCTTTGCTTCCACCTGGAGGCTGCAGTCCCCCCCACCCCCCACCCCCCTCGCCATTTAACCAGATCGCCTCATTTCCAGGAGCGAGCGTCTCTCTTCCCAGTCGCTAGGGCGAGACAGTCTCGTGCGGGGGGACCTGCAAGCAGAGAACGTAGCACGTGGCGCGGCACGGCTGCCTGGCCGGAAACGCCGCTGGCGTCTCCGCGCGTGTTGTGAGCGGAGGGCGGTTCTGGGCAGGGAAGCTCGTTCACGTGTACACAGGCCAGGGTGAAAGGGCTGCTTGTAAGCACGCGTGCTTGAAGCGTCAACTGTGTATCCCGGGGACCTCAAGCTACTAGAAAGGCCGGCGGCGCAGGTTCGTGCACGTGCCCCGAGTCCTTTTTCACGTTTCGCGTTTGTAATCTTAGGCCTCCTCTTACCAGCACGTCGTAACTCTTCTGAGTTTGCGTTCACTGCGCACAGTGGGTCGAACTGTGCTGGGGAAGCCCCTCAGAGAGAAGCCTGGAGCGGCGTAGGTCTGGGCAGCTGAGGCTACCGAGAGTGGAGTTATGTGTCCTTTGTCACCTTGCTGGACACTGGAGGTGGCTGGGCCGATGCGATTCTGTACTGGGCAGAGCTTGAGTCTTAACTATGTCAGCTAGTAAACACGTCATTTGAATTCAGACGCTCCTGTGTGTGAAATGATGGTTTCTCCTGCAGACAACTAGTGCATATAGGGAGCCAAGCCCTCTGTGTGAGTAGTCATGGGACCTAGTCTTATGCGACTGCTTATTTTGCCTGGGGGACATGGGTTTTTATTAACTGTCTTTTGGCCCCCTCCATTCTACAGCACATTGGGTTCCTCATCTCCTCTAGGAAGTGGGGTTTGGGGCTTGTTTTGTTGAAACCCATCTGGTGCTCCAGGAACTGGGGCCTTTGCTGGGTATAACCTGCCCCCTACAGGGTGACTTCACTCTGGCTCCTTCCCTGCTCTGCACTCCAGATGCTCATAAGACCTGGAGTCCTCCTTTGAACCCTGGCCTGCAGGGGGAGGATCCCAACAGCATGGCCAGCTCTCTGCCACCTTTGTCTTGTGGGGGGGGGGTTGCTGTTGGCTCCTGCTCTACACAGACGTTCAAAAGCACTGCCTGGGTTGAAGACTGACGCTGCCTGTTATCTTCTGGTTCTTTGCTTTTCTGGGCCCAGAGGGGCTTGCCTGCTGTAGGTATGAAGCGATTAGCCTCAAGTTTGCCTTGTTCCCGTGGAAACAGTACTGGACTCTCAGCCTCACAGAGCAGACATGCAGTGGGCCATTTTCTCCTTAGTATGGCTCTCCCTGTTCTCAGCTTCCTTTCTAGCTCATGCTGTAGGAGTCCCAGCAAGCCAGGCATTGAGTTCTCAAAGTTAAGACAGAGATTATGCCAATAAAGTGCTGCTCTTCAAGAAAAACTTAACAGTGTTGGTTTCTTAACCAGGGAGGTGGTGATCATCAGTTTCTGGAGAACTTTGTCTGGTTGGGAGAACCAGGGGAGCAGGGTGATAGCAATAAGAATAATGATAACCAGGGGCACCTGGGTGACTCAGTCGGTTAAGTGTCCGACTTTGGCTTGGGTCATGATCTCACAGTTCATGGGTTCGAGCCCCGCGTTGGACTCTGTGCTGACAGCTCAGAGCCTGGAGCCTGCTTTGGATTCTGTGTCTCCCCCTGTCTCTGCCCCTCCCCCGCTCAGGCTCTGTCTCTTTCTCTCTCTTTCAAAAATAAAATAAAATAAAAAGAGTAATGGTAACTATCCATGTTTCTCTGGCACTTAATGAGTTAGCAAAATCCTTCTTCCCCAATTATGGTGAGATGGGAGGTAGATCTATTGTTGATGGCTAGGGTGGGTACCTGGCAAGTACTCCAGACAGCATCAAGTCTAGATGATTTCCTGAAATGAGAAATTGATTCAGTTACTTGACAAGAAGGAGTTTGCTGGAGTTCTATTCTGTGTGGGGGCCCCGGGAGCAGCCTAGTCTCTATAGGAGAAGCACTTTTGCTGCCTTTGGGGAGGGAGAGGCTCTTTGGCTGAACATCAGAGTTTTTCTTACTAAACAAGGCAAAAAGCATTACCTCCCCCCTCCCCTGGGGATATAGCTGACTTTTAAGATGCCTAAGAGACTGAAAATGCATAATGACTTTTGTTAAGGTAGTTCAAGATTTGGGGAAATTGTCCAGGGATGTATTTGACTCATCAGGAGAAATTAATTATTGATGTTTCAGTTCAATTGACTTCAAGGATTGAACGCCTTCTATGTGGCAGGAGCTGGGGAATACAAAAATGAGTAAGAGATTGTCCCCTCTCTCAGATAGCTGATACCTGTTCAGTGGGAGAGATGAACTTATAACTAGGAGAGATGAGCTTATAACTAGAAATAAGCAAATTATGGCCCATAGCTGGTGGCCTGTCTATTTATTTATTTAATCATCTCTGAGCTAAGACTCGTTTTTACTATTAAAATGTGAGGGGGGGGGGGGAAATGCAACAGAGATCAAATATGGCCCAGAAGGCCTAAAATATTTACCTTCTGATGCTCCATGAAAATTTGCTGACCTCTGCTCTAAATAAGTACCCATGTTCAAGTTGGGCTGTGACAAGTCCCATGACAGAGGTCTATGTGTGGTGCTCTGAAGACATGGCAAGAGCAGGGATGAAATGACAGGGAAGCTTGGGAAGCCAGAGTAGAGGTGGCAGTCATGTTGGCCCCAGAAAGTAAATGGTTGTCCCAAGGAAGAAAATAAGGAAGGACCATTTGGGGAAATCATGAGAAAAGGGATCATGAATGAGGGGGATTTTGGAATCATGGTCTAAATGAAGATTAAAAAGTAGTTTGGGGTCACCTTATAAAAAGTAATAATGATGCTGAGAGACTTTATCATACAGAAAACATGAAGGTGGTACAGACTTCCGAGTATAAGAGAGAAAGAGCCATATTTGTGATTTAGAAAAGTGGCTCTGTTGGTGTCATAGTGAATGGCTTGGGCCTGAGGGGGTAGGTGGTAGAGAGAGACTAAAATATAGGCAGTACATATCTACGGATGTAGTTTGAAAAATTGATTAAATTCAAATAAAAATAAAAAATTAAATTTAAACAATAAAAATTAGTTGAGAAAAGATAATGTCTTCATGTTGGGAAGGAGGAGACAGAATTTTTATTTCTAGAAATGAAGAGATTATATAGCTAAAATAATGGAGAATCAATTAAAATTACAGTTAATGGAAAGAGTTCGACAAGTTTACAAAGTTACAGGTATACAGATGGCTAACAGACACATGAAAAGATGCTCCACATCACTCATCCTCAGGGAAATACAAATGAAAACTACAATGAGATGTCACCTCACACCTGTCAGAATGGCTAAAATTAGCAACACAGGAAACAATAAGCATTGGTGAGGATGTGGAGAAAGGGGAACTCTTGCACTGTAGGTGGGAATGCAAATTGGTGTAGCCATAGTGGAAATCGGTATGGAGGTTCCTCAAAAAAATTAAAAATAGAACTAGCCTGTGATCTAGGAACTGCACTGCTGGGTATTTATCCAAAATATGCAAAAGCACTAACTCAAAGGGATACATGCACCCCTATGTTTATTGCAGCGTTATTTATAAAAACTAAACTATGGAAGCAGCCCAAGTGTCCATCAGTGGATGAATGGATAAAAAGTTTCCATAATATAATGGAACATTATTCAGCCACAAAAAGAATGAAATCTTGCCATTTGCAACAACATAGATAGAGCTAGAGAGTATTGTGTTAAGTGAAATAAGTCAGAAAAAGATGAATACCATATGATCTCACTCATGTGGAATTTAAGAAACAAAACAAACGAGCAAAGGAAATAAAAAGAGAGAGAGACAGACCAAGAAACATACTCTTAATTATAGAGAACAAACTGATGGTTACCAGAGGGGAAGTGGGTGGGGGTATGGGGGAAATAGGGAATAGGGATTAAAGAGTACACTTACCATGATGAAATAAAATAAAATGATAAAAAGTTTACAAAGTAATAAGCATATAAACATCTTGATATCTCAAATAACCAATTAGAAAATATTTAAAATTTCCATTTACAATAATAAAAAATGAAAATACTAGAAATATGATATATGAGAAATATTCAGGACCTACAGAAATAAAATTAAGCCATCCTAATAAGAGATAGAGGGTTTTTTAGAAAATGGAGAACATACCTTCATTCATTCATTTGAGAGCAATGCCTCTAGAGCCAGAGGTCAAACCTTACCTCCATCGCCTCTTAGCTTTGTGACCTTGGGCCAGTTTCTTAACTTCTCTAGGCCTTAGTTTCCTTATGTATAAAATGGGGGCCATAATGGTGAAAAGAAGCACATGTAAAGTGCTCAGAATTGCAGCTGGCACATAGTAAGCAGTCAAGTAACAAGCAAATGTAAAATGCAACTGTGATGAGGGCTGGAAAGAGAGGCTTGTGGTGCTGTGAGAGCCAGTAATGGGGGGAGGATTGCCTAGTGGTCAGTGCTAATCTCCATTCGGTTCTGCTTGTTCCCATGTCCCCTTTGGGAAGGTGGGTGTGTTTGAAGCAGAGATACCATATGTAGTGGATGCCTGATTTTCATCTCATGCAAGAAGTGCATATATTGTCTATTTCTATCCCCTCCCCAAAGGGTGAGAATTAACAAAGCATGGAAGATGTACAAATCAAGAGCAGAAAGGTTAGGTTTTTGGGAAGTAGTTTATGAGAGAAGGATTTCTGGAGTCAGATCCCCGGGGTTTGCATCTTGGACTCTACACACTTAGCAGCTGTGTGACTTCCCATGAACAACTTGAACTTTTTCATCTGCAGAAGGGGGGTCAGGACAATGCCTTCATCATAGAGTACGAGGACTCAATAAGCATTTATGTAATGTAGTTTCTATAGCGTTTGGCACATAAAAATGCTAAATAAGTATTAGCTATTATCATTATCACTGCCACAGATTTTGTACGTAACACAACTCCATTAAGAGCACTGGTTTTGGAGAAAGACAGATACCATATGTTTTCACTCTTATGTGGATCCTGATAAACTTAACAGAAGCCCATGGGGGGGGGGGGGAAGGAAAAAAAAATGAGGTTAGAGTGGGAGAGAGCCAAAGCATAGGAGACTCTTAAAAACTGAGAACAAACTGAGGGTTGATGGGGGGGTGGGAGGGAGGGAAGGGTAGGTGATAGGCATTGAAGAGGGCATCTTTTGGGATGAGCACTGGATGTTGTATGGAAACCAATTTGATAATAAATTTCATATATTAAAAAAAAGAGCACTGTTTTTGGGGAAACAAGTCTAAAAAAACATTTCCTCTGAGTTTTAAATTTAGTAGTAATTATAGAAAGTTGGGAAGGTTCAGAAGAACACTGAGAAGGAAACTTTGTCACTGTAATCTTATTACTTACTGCTAACCACAGTTGTCATTTTGGTGCATGTCTTTCCAGTATATATGTGTGTAATTTTGAGTCACGTATATGTATTTTTGAAAACACACACATACACGCACATAATTTTCCAACCTGTCTTTTCCTCACCTAATATATTGCAAGTATTTTTTTCTCTACCGTACAATTCTATGTGCCTGGTATTGCACTTGATGTTATAAAAATGACATAAAACTCATCAAAACCCCGCCTTCTGCCTCTTTTATATTTCTTTTTTTTTTTTTTTGTAAGTTTTAAAAAATTTATTTTGAGAGGGAGAGCGAGAGCATGAGCAGAGGAGGAACAGAGAGAGAGAATCCCAAACAGGCTCTGCACTGTCAGCACAGGACCTGATGTGGGACTCGAACCCACAAACCCCAAGATAATGACCTGAGCCAAAGCTGGATGCTTAACTGAGCCACCAGGGTGCCCCTCCTCAAGGATTCTTTGAGGAGGTGATACTTCAGCTGGACTCTGAAAGATAAGCCAGAGTTAGGCATGTGTGTGAGGAGCAGGAACGGGGTGGGATGGGAGGCTAGCATGGAATACAGAAGGGACTTCACATGTGAAGGCTCTGACACGAAGAGCAGCTGGGAGCCTTCAAGGAGTGAAAAGATGGCTGGTGTGTTAGAATCTGTGTGAGAACCAAAGCGTGGCATGAGGTAGAGGTAGGAAGGAGCTAGATCACATGGTCTTCATATCACTTACATAATCTTGGGTTGTGTTCTAACACAAGTTGAAAGTAGGGAGGTGGCTTGACCTTATTTGTATTTAATGTGCCAGAGGAACCAAGAGTGGATTTATTTGGGGGCCCAGTGAGGAGGCGTTTGAGGTCCAGGAAAAATAAGATGGCATTGTGGATTACAGCTATGGTGTAGAGTTGGACATAAAATGATGGATTAGAGCTATATTCGAGAGACAGGGTTGATTAAAATTTGGGGACTTGATATGTGTGTGGGCAGGGAGAGAGATGGTGATGGAGAGGGCAGGGGTAAGGAGTAACCATGTTCTTGACGTGAAAACTTCGTGAACAAATAACCATTCAGAGTTGGAGAATGCTGGAGAAAAGGGGAAGGTCATGAATTTCGGGTGTGGGTATGCTGAGTCTCAGATGCGTGTGAGGTGGACACAAGTGGAGACAAAGCATATGATAAAGACGCCCTTTTGAATCGGTAAAAAAACACAAATTAATTCAGTAAATGGTGTTGGGACAGCTGGCTAACCATGTGGAACAAAATAAGCACGGTACCCCTGCCTTTCTTTCATGCACCTGAATAAATTCCAAAGAGATTAAGCATTTAAATGCAAAAACTGAAACCATCAAGGCGTCAGGATAAAATATGGGAAACTTTAATATAATCTTGAACTTGGGAAAGTGTTTCTAAATATGGTACCAAAGGGAAAAGTAACAAAAGAAAAGTTGAATCGCTAGGTTTCTTGAGCAAAATAAAACCTCTTGGATGTCAATAAACAAAGTTAAAATTGAAATGAAAACCTGGAAAAATGTTTGCAACATGTGACAAGGAATTAATGTTACTATTTGAAGAACTTGTACAAATCAGTAAGAAAAGTGAATATTTGAAGGAGAAAACTGGGTAGAAGACATAAAAAGAGAATTTGTAAAAACAATACTAATGAATACATGAGGAGCATTCAGAATACCTCTGGTAATCAGAAAAATTTAAGTTAACAAATGAGGCACCGCCCTGTCAATCAAATTGGCAAAGTTTTTATTTTTTCTGTTAGTTTTTTTTTAATGTTTGTTTATTTTCGAGAGACAGAGAATGAGCAGGGGAGGGGCAGAGAGAGAGGGAGACCAAGAATCCGAAGCAGGCTCCAGGCTTCAAGCTGTTAGCACAGAGCCTGACGTGGGGCTCAAACTCAGGAACTGTGAGATCATGAAGTGAGCTGAAGTCAGACGCTTAACTGACTGAGCCACCCAGGCGCCCCTGTTTTGTTTTGTTTTGTTTTTTAATGTGGCATGTTGGCGGGGGTGGGAAGGAGGCACGACATATTCTGATAGAAATAAAAACTAGTACCTACTTTCTGGAGTTGAGTCCCACAGTTTCAAAAGTCATACCATTTCACATATTTATTTATTAAATAATAAAAAAAAAAAAAACACCCAGGAATCAAAGCTTTGGACCTTAACGGGAAGTCTAATAGGGATAAATGTCAAATTCTGTACTTAGGTCACCAAATTGAATTCCACAAATATAGGGTGGAGAGAAACGTGTGAAAAAGAGACTTCAGGATTTTTGTGGATTTCATTCTCAGTATGCCGCAGGTATGATGCACTGTCAAAGAAGCCAATAAAAACCTAGCCTTTTAAATGCCACCCAGTGTTTCAGCTTAAAAGTTGTTTCCTTAAGGAAACCTTTCTGCGTCTTTCTCTCAGTGTGTCGGGCACATCTGTTCCTTGCTTCCAGGCACTTGGTGCTTTCTGCCTCAGAGCACTCCCTGCACCTTCTTTTAATGTTTTAATGATTTGGTTTGACTGTCTCCTCAGCTCCACTGGTGTTTTTATTTCTGTTTCTAGGGCCTGAGTGCCTGGCACCCACTAGGCATTCAACAAGTGTTCGTTGAACAGAGAGTTTCAATGTTAAGTTCTGGGATCCATCTTTTTTTTTTTTTTTTTTTTTTTTTTTCCAAATCCCAAGCAGGTCTTGTCTGCAGGGTGCCCGGGCAGGGCTCCAGCTCACATGAACTGTGAGATCATGACCTGAGCCGAAATCAAGAGTCTGACGCTTCACCGACTGAACCACCCAGGTGCCCCTGGGATCCATCTTTTAAAGGAACTTGGTCAAACTAGGGTGTATCCAGAGAAGGGTGGTTAGGAAGGTGGTTAGTCTCAAAATAATTTCATGCAAGGAATTTGAGGATCCTGGTGAAGGATGGTCTGCAGAAGCCAAGATGTATGGGTCATATAGCAGCTTTTTTCAAATATTGGAAATGGGTAGTGACTTAGGTGTTGCAGCAGATGATGGACATGTTTGGGGAGAGGGGAGGAGTACAGAGGAGAAGGTGGAGTGTGTACATGGGGGAACGACCACAGATTACAAGTCAGGGTGAGGCGGCTCTTTAAAACGACCTGTCCTGAATTGGAAGGGCTTGTCTTGTGATGTGGTAAGAGTGGCTGTTCTTTGGAATTATTCCAAGGTGAGCTTGCTGACCACCGTCAGGATAGCTGAGGAGTCTTTTTATAGGCGGTGAGATCTCTAACTAGAGATGGTCTCTGGGGGGGGGGGGGGGGCTCCTTCTGGTTCTGATGGTTTCATGATTTTATATTGGTTCTCTAGAGAGGAGAACAGAGGTGACTTTCCAAGCTACAAAACAAGGCAGAGGCCAAAATAGAGATCACTCAAGTTTTGGTTGATCTCTTGGACTGTGTGTGATTTTTGGTTGGCTGTCTCTCCTGCCTTCTGAAGGTCTGGTCCCTTAAATGATCTGTGTTTATATGTCTTGCTATTAAATCTACTTTATAAACAGTGGTTGGTTTTCAATAAACCTCCACTTCTTTGGAAGTTATTTTTACTCAAAGGTTTATGAACAGGGAAATTTTGTTTTTAAGTGAGCTTGGGAATAGGCTATTTTAATAGCTGCTCTTCCTACCCTGTTTAATTATATTATGCAAACAACACTCCATTCACATTAGGCATTTAGGCCTAGGCTGAGAGCCACCTGGGACACAGCAGCCACACATGATACCTCCCAGTGAAGGTGATGGGTTGGAGAAGCCTTCTGGACCAGGTATGAGAAAAAGATGAGAAGCATTAGGTTATATATCACACACGAACACATGTAGCATATGTTGAGGCCAGAGGAATAAAGACATAGAAGTAATTATGCCTGGGGTGCCTGGGTGGCTCAATTGGTTAGTCCGACTCTTGTTTTTTGGCTCAGGTCATGATCTCACTGTTTGTAGGTTTGTGGCCCACACTGGGCTCCATGCTAAGAGGGATTCTCCCTCTCCCTCTACCCCTCCCTTGTGTGCTCTGTCTCCTGAAATAAATAAAGTTAAATAAAAGCTTTAAAAAGAAAAAGAAGTAATTATGTCTGTCAATCTAGCTAGAAAAATGAAACACGCAGATAAAAGAAGAAAATAATAGACACTAAAGGGAATGTTTTGGAACCTCAAAGCATTAGTGTTTCCTAATGCAGTTTCCAAACCCTTTCCAAATTACTGTCGCCTACTCAGCATAATAGTGGTTCTCAGCACTGATTATGCATTAGAATCACGTCAGGACCTTATAAAACACAGCTGCACAGGCCAAATAATTCAGATCTCTGGGAGGGGGTCTGGGGAAAGGTGTTTTTTAAACTCAGCAAGTGACTAAAATGTGTCTGTAATCTAATCTTGGGCAGCCAGGGAGGTTAGAAAGGCCGACCTGGGTGCTGGGAGGAGGGACTGGGTGGGTAGAGTCCCCAAGAGGGGCCTGGGCCTTGCTTTGGGCAGCTATCAAAAGGGAGGAAATTCAGAACAAACCGAGCCTTCTTCATTCAGTAGGGTGTGCGTATGGTGCTTCGCACAGTCTTTCCTTCTTTCCATGTCGAAAATCTAGTAGGCTGATTTTTTTTGTGTGGATAAATTTTAGACAGATACATTAAAAATATTTTTAAATGTTTATTTATTTTTGAGAGAGTGTGCACGTGCACTTGTGTGAGAGTGGGGTAGGGGCAGAGAGAGAGAATCCCAAGCAGGCTCTGCTCTGTCAGCGCAGAGCCTGGAGGTGGGCTCGAACCTACAAACTGAGATCATGACCTGAGCCAAAGTCGAGAGTTGGATGCTTAACTGACTCAGCCTCCCAGGTGCCCCATAGATACATTTAAAATTTTTAACAGCATCTTCAAGATGTTGTATCTTACCACACCCCTGGGAGCTAGTTATTTTACAGATGAGAAAGCCCAGTGAGGGTCAGAGAGGCAAAGGAGTAGGTCTCAGGCTGCTCAGATAACAGTTAACGCTTTTCTTTGGCTCTAGTACAACTTCCGTATGTTTGCATTGGTGGTTTGTTAAAATCACATGCAGGGATAGTAATATTTTGAGTTGGAAATCATAAATTCTGTTTTTACCTCTATTGATTGGGTTTCAGGGAGTGCCTAAGCTTTTTTGCAAGTTCCTGCCGGAGTCCTGTACTCACCTCCTGAAGTGGAAGTGATTTACTCTGACAGGTCTATACATATTCTTCAGTAACTCTAAATTGCTTGCAGGCCACTAATGGGCATCAGCGCTTGTTTTCAGGAAGTTTGGACTTCCAGAGGGAGGAGGGAGGAATGCATGGCCAGGGGGCTGGGGTATCCTTAAATAGCCAGGGGCTGGCGGGGCCAGGCCCTGCTCAAGGTGTTTGCGCCCTCATGGGGACTAGGCAGTTGGGACCCAGACTGTGGCTTGTTTCTTTTGCATTTTCATTGTTGCTAACTCAGTGGGTCCAAATATATTGGCTATTCATGAAAACAACAACAACAAAAAATGACTTTTAGCAGAATAAAATCAAATGCTAATGGGTACAGAGTTTTTAGAAATCTTTGCGGCTTATTTAGCAACACAGATTGGTTGGTATAATTCTGACAGAAGTGATCTGGTCTCTACTTTACCCTGGGGGCGTTCTAGCTATTTCTTCCTCTGAGAAAAGTGTGTCTTTGACTTTATGTTTAAAATTTCAGGATTCCAATTCCTGAATGATTAGAATAAAAGAATGAAAAATTCACAAGATAGCACCGTGTAGATAATACACCTTTAAAGTCTTTGCCAGTACACATCCTTTCCTGTTGCCAGATATGGAAGCCCCTCTGCATTTGTGTTCTGGTGGGGTGAGTTGCCTGGATAAAATTCACTGGGTAGACTGCCTAACCCGGGGAGGAATTATAGATAAATGATGACCTGATATATGGTAATACATCATTTTTATTTAAAATTTTCAGTTTGCATTAAAAAGACTAATCAGTAGGGTTGCCTGGGTGGCTCAGTGGGCTGAGCATTTGACTCTTGATTTTGGCTCAGGTCATGACTGATCGATCCTGAGATCAGTCCCTGAGATCAGTCCCTGCATCAGGTTCTGTGCTGACAGCGTGGGGTCTGCTTGGGATTCTCTCTCTCTCTCTCTCTCTCTCTCTCTGCCCCTCCCCTGCTCATACATATTCTCTCTCTCTCTCTCAAAAATAAATAAACTTAAAAAAAAAGACTAAACAACATTTAAAACAATGGAAAAAATTTTAGATACCATCATTCTGTTACATAACTCAATAACAATTTTCTATCTTCCTCTATCTTCCACATGCAAATTCTTAGGAAATCTATGTGATGTACACATATCTTTGTATTCTGTTCATTTTTTAAAGCAAATGCTAAAATTAAATATACTTTACTTTGGAGTAGTAGACTCAGAGGAGTGAAATTACTGGGTGAAAGGTTATGAACATCATTAGGTCTGTTCCTAGGCATTGCCATGGTGTTTTCCAAAAGACAAGCACAGATTTGCAAAGTAACCAATAAAAGATAGAGGTTTCTCTTCAGTTTCACTGAAGGCTTATGAGTAACAGGTCTGATGACTAAAAAAAAAAAAAAAAAAAAAAAAAAAAAAAAAAAAAAAAAGCTGACCACTTTATTCATTATAGACTGTTGCCTTAAGGTTACTTTGTGCTCTGATTCTTTAATCACCTCCAAGAATCTTTTTTTCCTTTTTAATTTTCTTGTTTCTTACGTGAATTCGCTGTTCCAATCCTTTGTCCATTTTTCTATCGAACTTGAGGTTTCCTTTAAAATGTAACTGATCTATTTATATCTCACAGATCTATGCTCCGTGATGTTTGAGGCAAGTATTTTCCCAATCTCACTTGGAATCTTAAAGATTTATGCAGATGGACAGCCAGACCCAAGGTTATCCTGACCAAGGTTTCAGTCCTGACCCCACCGTAGGCATCCACAGCGCTTGTGTGGGCCTTTGTCCAACACCTCCCAGCCTCCACCCCGAACCCTGCAGCGACCTCTGCTCCTTCCACAGAGCTGCCTGCCTTCTCCCCGGGCCAGCTCCGGACTCAGAGGGCACCTGGCGCTGTTGACTTCTGACCAGGGCCTCAGAGCCTGCCGGTGCACCCTGAGTAGCCACCTCACTTCCACACTTGATCGCTGACTGTCTCTCAACCTCAGGCTCCTTTCTCCTTCACCTTCTCCCCCCCGCCCCTGCCATTTTGTTAGCCCCCTCTTCCCCTATTCACTTCACTGTCACTCAGCCTAGCCCCAGATCCATGATGGACGCTGTTCTCATCCCCTCGCCCAGCTCTCCTCCGCCTTTCCCATCCTGCAGTGCCCCAGTCAGCCTGGTCAGCTTCAGCCTCGTCATTCTGAGGAGTCCCGCCCCCTCCCATCCTTCCCTCTTTAGGAGTCTGAGTTCAAATTCTCTCTTTCCTCTCTTCACCCTGTATTTCTTTACAGGCTGCTCCTACTTACATAGAAGTCTCTCCCTTCTGTCCGATCCCTTGACTTCCCTTCACAAAGCTTATCTGAAAAGCAGCGATTGTCATACTCACCTCCCATTCACTCTTTGCACCACTGTATCCAGACTCCTAGCCCCCCGCCCTACCCTGCCCTCAGGTGCTCTTGGAAGGATAAATGGCAACCTGCCTGTTCACCAGATCTGCATAAAAGCCTTATTTCAGGCTTCATTTGGAAGTAGGAAATGTCTACCTGAAGGAGAGACTCTGAGGAGTGTCTCCTGCTGTAAGGCTAATGGAAATGAGGTTTCTTGGAAGTGTTGAAGAACAAAGGATTCAGGCTTTCTCTTTCTCTGGAGGCTTCATCCTCCATTTTCAAGTCACAGATTTCTGGGCATCCCCTGAGGAGGCATTAGTATCTTGCTGTTTTAGGCCGTGTCCTAATTGGCTATAACCTACCAACCCAATGCGGGCACTTACTTTGCATGAACTCATTAGTGCTCACAGTGATCCTTCCCATGAAGAAATTTAGGCACAAAGAAGTCCCCTGCCCAGGGACACCCAGTTAGTAAATGGCGGAGCTTAGATTTGAACCCAAGTGGTCTGGGAGAAGCCAGAAGTCTTTGCAGAACACTTTTTAGCCTTTATCTTACTTACTGGATCTGTCTGACCTTTCTTTCCTACTTTTCCTTTGCAAGTTCCTTAAATACTGATGGTGAAGGGAATGAAAAATTCTTTTCTATCTTTTAAGGTCTTCCAGCTGGACTAAAAATTAAATTTACTTGAGATAGATTAACAGGAGGAAAAAAAAAAACAGTTTTATTACACACATGCAGAGGCCCCATAATGAGATTGAGACCTAAAGAAATGACCAAGGCAGGCAGATTGTATATTTTTTGGACAAAGAGACAATAGATCTATGAGGAATTGATAGTAAAAAGAAAACTTTGGGAGCTTCAGTTAGTAAGGAATTCTAAACAGTATTTGGGCTGCAGTAATAAATTAGTAAAGGTAACACAGGTTGTTTATATGGTCTTCTCGGCTCTAAATTTCTAGTTTCTGGTGGTAAGATTGTCTCTTGTCTCCTGGTACAGGGAGGACACCTTTCACATGGGAGATTTATTTCCTGCTTTCAGGGGGTGGAGGATGGTCTGAGTGTCCTCGCACAGGCTTCTCTTAAGTAACTTTTATGTAAAATAATATGCCAAAGTGGCACATTTTGGGGACAGCCTGCCATTGGCCCCTACAGTGGTTCCTCAGATTCCCTTCCCCACATTCTGGTCATCTCCTGAGTCCAGCTGTTATCTTCACGTAGGTGTCTCACAGCCACCTCAAGTTCAGCACATCCCCAAAGAATTCCTTATCCTCCCACCAAACCTGTGACTTCTCTGCGAATGGGATCAGCATACATTCAGTTATTCAGGTCAGATGCTAAAAAGTCATTCTAGATTTCTCCTTTTCCGTTATCTTCCACCTGGCTTTCAAATCCCTATATTGCCAGAGCCCTGCCTGCTTTCCAGTCTCACTTCCTTTTTTTTTTTTTTAATTTTTTTTTAACATTTTATTTTTATTTTTGAGACAGGGAGAGACAGAGCATGAACAGGGGAGGGTCAGAGAGAGGGAGACACAGAATCTGAAACAGGCTCCAGGCTCTGAGCGGTCAGCACAGAGCCCGACGCGGGGCTCCAACTCACAGACTGCGAGATCATGACCTGAGCCAAAGTCGGCCGCTTAACTGACTGAGCCACCCAGGCGCCCCTCCAGTCTCACTTCTTAATCCTACTTGTCCATTATATGCCAGCTGCACTGGTCTTCTCTCTGCTTCGTAAACCCACCAAGCTTGTTTCCCATCTAGGGCATTTGTCTTAGCTGTTCCTTGTCCCTAAAATTCTCGCCCTCAAGATCTTTGCATTGCTAGATCCTCCTGGACATTCATATCTCTGGGTAAATATCACCTCCACAGAGAGGCCTTCCCTGACTCACAGAACTGTTTAGTGTAGCTGTCAGCCACCGCTGTCATGTCACCTTACTTTTATTCTCTGCATGGCACTTATCACTTATTGATTGGCTTGTTTATCGTCACTCCATGTGATGTAAACTCCACAAGACCAGTGACCTTGTCTGTTCTGTTAATCCCTGTATCCCAAGCCTCCAGAGCTGTCTTGCATATAACCAAAATAATATTGACAAGAGCTGATATTTGTGGAGCATTGCCAGTGTGCGTAAGCAAATAGTAATACAATATATAATACCCTCATATGGTAATCCCTACTTTCATAGTAACATACATAATGCATATTATACTCTGATTATATAATAATCTTTAACATTATACTTATCATATGTGATATGAAATATCTACTATAAATATATGACACGTACATATAGGTGTATGTATACGTGTGTGTGTGTGTATCCTCACAGTGATATAATAACAATACCTATTCTCATAACGATTTTGGTGAGAATTAAATGAGACAGGAGCTATTCTCATTCATCCTCACCAAAGGTATATGAGAGTAGGTACATTGTTATTATTACCAGTAGTATTATGCCTGGTTTGTAAGTGAGGAAACTGAGGTACAGAGTGGTTTACTAACTGACCTAAGAGCACATAGCTAATAAGCGGTGGGGTGGGGTCAGGCTTGGACCCAGGAGTTGGTCTCTAGAGCTGAGGGCTCTATCAGTGCTTGCTCACCGAAGGAATGGATACACCTACCTCATCACCAGGGTGCTCACCAAATGCCTTCATCTCCTACTTCCTTTCTGCCCCATCGCTATAGGAGGGGCACCCAATGTCTCTTGCTTAGATTTTGCCACAGCTTCTTAGCTGATGTCCCAATCTCCAGGTCTGCTTTTTAATTCTGCTAGCGTGTTTAATCTAAGATGTAGGCTCTTAGCGTGTTTAAGATGTAGGCTCTTAGCGTGTTTAAGATGTAGGCTCTTAGCGTGTTTAATCTAACTGTTTAAGATGTAAATCTGAACTGTAGGCTCTCAGTCTTTTAGACTAACATCCAAACTCCTTTTCTTTACAACTTGAATTCTGCTCACATCTCAATCCTCATTTCCTACTTCTCCCTCTCATGCACATTGCTTTCTACCACAGCAAATTACCCTTGGATTCCTGAAGCACACTGTGCTGTTGGACAGTTTCATGTCTTCACATAGGCGGTCTCCCTTGCCTTGCTTAATTCCACAGATGCTTAAGTTTTGTTTCTACTTGGAAACTTTCTTGTTCTCAACCTCCTCCAGCCCCATGGGGCTGCCTACATTGTATGTTGCTCTTCTCTCCTGTTTCATTTTGTAATGGCTTCCATCATGGAGTACTATATTGTACTTGTCTGGCCTCTTTCTGTGCCTCCCATCCCCCCACCCCAACTTTCCCCAAACCTTGCCTGAGGACATTATTATTTTGAAGGAATTGACTGACTGGCTTCCCTCTAACCCTTGTACCTAACAGAAGGTCTGGAAAATAGTAGGCACTCAGTAACTGTGTGCTGAATGAATACTTACTTCCAAAAGGAATTTGAGGCAATCCACATATAAGGGAGGGGAATATAACATATGGAACCATAATACAAAACTTTCAGAAACTGAGTGAAAAAATCATGTTCTTGGAATGAGTGTATTCCTGGAATCGGGCACAGTTTAAGTTTTTTTGGCCACCAAGGTAAGAAGGGAAACTTGAGGGGTACCTGGGTGGTTCAGTTGGTTAAGCTTCTGACTCTTGGTTTTGGCTCAGGTTACGATCTCACAGTTTGTGAGTTCACAGTGCTGACAGTGTAGAGCCTGCTTGGGATTCTTTCTGTCTCCTTCTCTCTCTTCCTCTCCCCTGCTCTCTTTCTCTCAAAATAAATAAGATCTGGGATCCAGAGTCACATGCTCTATGGACTGAACCAGTCAGGTGGCCCTTATAGACCGTGTTTTGTTTTTTAAATTTTTTTTTAATGTTTACTTATTTTTGGGAGACAGAGAGACAGAGTGGGGGAGGGGCAGAGAGAGAAGGAAACACAGAATCGAAGCAGGCTCCAGTCTCCGAGCTGGCAGCACAGAGCCTGACACGGGACTTGAACCCACAAAGCGTGGGATCATGACCTAGGCCAAAGTTGGATGCTCAACCGACTGAGCCACCCAGGCACCCTTAGATAGTGTTTTTGAATGTAAACATTTATAAAAGTTTTCCTTAGTGAAAGCTCAAGGTCTATCATTGAATTGCTGTTCCAAAGGCATATTTCTGGAGACCTACTTTATTTTTTATTTTTTATTTTTTTAATTTTTTTTTAACGTTTTATTTATTTTTGAGACAGGGAGAGACAGAGCATGAACAGGGGAGGGTCAGAGAGACAGGAGACACAGAATCTGAAACAGGCTCCAGGCTCTGAGCTGTCAGCACAGGGCCCAACGCGGGGCTCGAACTCACAGACCGTGAGATCATGACCTGAGCCGAAGTCGGCCGCTTAACTGACTGAGCCACCCAGGCGCCCCTGAAGACCTACTTTAATGTAGTTCCTGTAGTTCCTATATATTTTTTTTTCTGATATAAGTTATTATAGACTTGGAGGTTAGAGAGCCTAAAGGTTTTGATAACTTATCCTATAGCCACAGCACAGGCACCTCATAGACCCACCGTTTAATATAAGATAGTTTTGGGGGCAGAAGTTGAGGGAAAGTTTTAGCTAGCCCTGAGTCAGCTCTTTTATGTGTAATTCTTTTGGTGACTACCAGAGGTAGAGCTCTTCCATGTTATTGGTTTAAGACAGTTCTCCTTGCATTAGAAACCAGGTGGTCCAGGCTTTGATGTTCTCTCATGAGAACTTAAGGTCCTGACTCATTGTGTTACCTGGTTAGAAGGCCATCTTGCCTCCATGGAACAGTGAGCTGTAGCTGTCTAGGACAGGGCCAAATAGTTCTTCATGAACTATTAGCTCAAGCACCTATACAAGCCTTTGGTTGTGCCCCGGAGTTCTAGATCCAAGAGTTCTATGCCATCAGTATGGGAGGGATAACTTTGGTCTAAAAGATTTGATATGTTTACTGAGTACCTACTAGGTGTGGGACATGGGGCTGGGTACTGGGGGTACTGTGTTAGCACTCAAGTAGTGCTCATCATCTAGTGTGATTTCTTTCTTCATTGATTTCACAATCTAGACAGAGTCACAAGGAACCATTCTGATGAGACTGTCAGAGCATCTGGGTACCAAATAAACCCCAAGTAGTTCAGTTCAGTAACCTGTTAGATGAGGGTGGTTTAGTATAGTCTATTTAAACATTGAGGTTTTCTGCCAAATGTTATAATGTTATAAGATTTAGTCTAGTTGATACAATTTTCCTCCTTGATCCATTATTACTGAACAAGATCAGGTGGTTTTGGTTTTTTTAATTAGGAAACTTTCCAGACACAGAAAAGTAGAATAGTAGTCCAATGAATAGCTTTATAATCATCATCTTGATTTAATGATTGTTAACATTTTGCTATATTTGCTTTCGCTATTTGTGTGTGTGTGTGTGTGTGTGTGTGTGTGCGCGCGCTAGTATTTTAGAGTAAACTACAGGTATCGTGACATTAAACTTCCAAATGCTTTTGAATGTAGCCCTGATAGATTCCTCCTGTAGTAGGCAGCCTCCAAGATGGCCCCCAGTGATTCCTGCCTCCTGGTGTTCATCCTTTTGTATAATCCCCTCCCCTTGAGTGTAAGCTAGATTTATTGATTTGCTTCCAACAAATAGAATATGGCAGAAGCGATGGGATATCCTTTCCAAGGTGAGGTTATAAAAAGACTGTGGCTTCCATTTTGGGCATCTCCTCTCTCTTGCTCTTGCTGTCACTTGCTTGCTTTGACGGAAGCCAGCACTGTTGTGAGCTGCTCTATGGAGACGTCCATGTGGCAGGGAAGGCATGTCTCTGGCCAAGAGCCAGCAAGTACCCGAGGCCTGTGAATGAGTTTGGAAACAGCCTCCCTGAGTCAAGTCTTGAGTTAACTGCAACCCTGGCCAACTTCTTCATTATAGCCTGTGAGAAACCCTGAGCCTGAGGCACTCGGCTAAGGCTGCCTGGATTCTGGACCCACAGAAACTGTGAGGCAATAAATGTTTGTTGTTTTAAGCTGCTGAGTTTTGGGTGCTTTGTTATTCAGCAATAAGAAATACACCTGCATGGCTCCTGTCCTGTTAATCCCGGCAGGAGACTTAGTGACTGCTGAGTTGTGAAGAGTGATGCCAGGCTGTCAGCAGACCGAAGAGTGCTTATCCTGCTGTGGTGGGTGGCAGGCATCAGATTTCATTTGCCTCAAGTTTTTCAGTAAAAGGTTTTACATCTTTCAGAAGTAGAATCTTATCTCCCCGTCTCTCAAGATACTATTATGATTACCCATTCTGATTCTTAAAGGGTTATTTTTGTCTTGGCTCTGAAGAAATCTGTATCTTTTCCAAAGCAATAGAGCTTGGCACGTGGGAGGTTTCTGTCTCAGGATTCAGCGATCTTGGAGAAAGCAGTCTGCACTGGGGAGAGAGTAATGTGGCACGTTTTAAACCGTGTAATGGTCAGGATACATGGACAAAAGCATTCAGTACAGGAGTAATAGGGTCTCCTATAAAGTAGGATAAGAATTCCGTCCTGCACTTAAGAAGAAGCTTCACACAGAACTCTGATGTGATATTTAGCATGGTCATGGGCATAGCATTTGAGAACATATAGAATTTCCATGTTTAAAGATAAAATCGATAGCTTTGATTTTACCCCAAGGGACCTGTGCCCATTGAGTGAATCTGAGTAAGATCCATCACTCTGGGCAGGCCCTAAACAGTTCTGGTGGTGAAAGATCTTTACCAGTTTTTGGTGCTTGCTTCAATGTTTGAAAATGGTTGAGGATCCTGGGTTCTGACTAAGGTGAAACCTGAGATCTATAAAATGAATAAAAGTCCTTGAGGGCTGTGGAGACTGCTTACATGGCCTTGATGGCCAAACACAAAACCTCCCATGGGAATCCACTACTAGTCAGTCTTCTTAAAAGGGTAAGTTCCTTATAAAAGGATGTGAACTTAAATTCAGTGTGACATTGAGTTCTGTCTGATGTGTTGTTTCACTAACCAAACCAGAATGTGGGGGCTACCAGATAGTCCTTATTGAATACAGAGATGGAACAGCTGGTTCCTTTGCCCGAATACAGGGCAGCCGAGACAGAAATGAAATTAAGGGGAAAGCCTCTCCTGGGATGTAGTTTGAGTTGAGTGATATGTCTTCTTTGCCCTCAGAAGGTGTACTTGGTGGGGGAGCCTGGGTGTCTCAGTTGGTTAAGTGTCTCACTCTTAGTTTTGGCTCAGGTCATGGTCTTATGGTTTATGAGTTCAAGCCCTGCATTGGGCTCTGTGGTGACAGTGCGGAGCCTGCTTGGGATTCTCTCTCTATCTTTCTCTGCCCCTTCTCTGATTGTGCTCTCTCTCTCTCTCTTTCTCTCAAAATAAATAAACAAACTTAAAAAAGAAAAAAAAAAGGTGTACTTGGGAGGGTGAGGTGAGATTGGGGAGACCCATGTGATTTTTAAACCCTTCAGATTTCAGTCCAATGTGTAGTCAGACTCAGAAGCAACAGTATTGTAGCAACTTTAAGAAGAGAGATGAATAGGGGTACGTGGATGGCTTAGTTGGTTGAGTATCCAACTTTTGATTTCAGCTAAGGTCATAATCCCAGGGTCGTGGGATCGAGCCCCACCTTGGGCTCCGTGCTGAGCATGGAACCTGCTTAGCATTCTCTCTCTCTCTCTCTCTCTCTCTCTCTCTCTCTTTCTCTCCCTCTCCCTCCCTCCCTCTGCCTGTCTCTCCCTCTCGCTCTCTGTCTCCCCATCTCTAAAATTAAAAAAAAAAAAAAAAAAAAGAACTAGAGAGATGAATAAGGCCAATCATCAGTGAGTCAGTAACATTACGTCATCATTTGAGAGGTTAGTTGTAGTTCCTTGTGATTTCCAGGAGCTACTGTTTAATGATATTAAATTATAATAATACGTGAGTTTTAGCAGGCATTTGCCTCATTCTGAGGAGTACTTTCCTAATCTAGATTTCCCATGTGTGAAGTTTTTCCACTTGGTGCAAATCCTTTCTCCAAGTTTTCTAAAGTTACAGTTATATGCCCATGGAGGCTTTGGGTGTGTGACGTTCATAAGGTCAGACACATTATGAACACATTATGAGGACACATTATGAGGACTGAAGTATAGAAGAACAAATGCAACTCGTTCCTTATAGTGGGGATGGAATATACTTCCTGGTCTCATCCATAGAGAATCTGAAGAGCCGGGACATCATCAAAGAGGTGATGGGGAGGGAGAGGCGAGATGATTGGTTTTGGTCAGTGGGGACTCGGTCAAGATGATTCATACAAGCTGAGAAAAATTCTTTTTGGGTGTTCTTTCAGAGAATCTTACAGAAAATTGCAGGGCTAGCTAGTTGCTTTCTAGAATTAAATCTGAGGAGGCATTAAATTTAGGTGCTTCCTCTGGTGTTCTCCTTGATTAATAACTTCACACATAAGATAGCAACTCCTTTCTCCCCCGCAATGGAAAGCGTCTCATACACAGTGATTTTAGAGTTGCTGGGAATATGGACAAGAGCTCTTTAAAGGAAGTAGCCCAACAAAGAGGGTCTGGTCAGGAGTGTAAGAGAGAACAGAAAGTAGATTTTATTTTTCCTTGTAGCTTTGTTCTGTTGGCGATTCATATGCGGAAAAAGAGCTTAATGTGTCTTCTGGAAAGTTGGCTGGCAAGATTCTGTGACATGTGCTATCCTTGGGGAAAGTATTCAGTAATTTTTATTTCTCAATTTTCCTCAAATTCCTAATTAAAGGTGAGAGAAGGACAAATAGAAATATTGGTGGTGTCCACATTGACTTCACTGGAATTATCTGCTTATAAGTCATATCAGTGCTCAAGTAGAAGGAAATTCACAATTTCTCTTTATTTCTTAGACTAATAGAAAAATGCATGCTTGAAATTTTTTTGACTTTAATTTCTCTCTTGAACTTATATTTTCTAGCAAAGCCCTTTCTCTCTTTAACTTTTTAATGTTTATTTTTAAGAGAGAGAAAGACAGAGTGCAAGCAGGGGAGGGGCAGAGAGAGAGGGAGACACAGAATCTGAAACAGGCTCCAGGCTGTCAGCACAGAGCCTGACACGGGGCTCGAACTCGGGAATGGCAAGATCATGACCTGAGTCAAAGTCAGCCGCTTAACTGACTGAGCCACGCAGGTGCCCCGCAGAGCTCTTTGTCTTAAGCTAAATGGCAGAAGCAGAGTTGGTCATGACCAGTGGAAAACGGGAGCAAAATTAGTAAGGGAGGGAACAGGCATGAGTGAGAGGTTCATTTCTGTAGCTATTTCCAATGCCCTGAAGTAAACTTACTACCCACTATTCCATAGTGATATATGTGCAGGTGGTCAGCTTTTACTTGGAAATATGTTAGTGGAGATTTATTTTCCTAGGAATGGGTAGAGTAAATATGGCCATAATTTCTGTTGTGATTCCAAAGGAAAGAGCTGGGATGAATGATGGAAGTTGTAAGGAGTCATATTTTTGTCCAGTGTTTGGAACTGTCTAACCATAGAATAGTCTGTCCTGCCCAAGAAGTGATGGAGAAGTCCCCAGCAGGATTGGGTTGGGAAATAGGTGGTGGGAAAGTGGGAGAAGGGATTTCTACACTGGGATAGATGTTGGACTGGTTCTGTCCACAGGCAGGACTTGTTGTGACTACTGGGGTTAAAATAGCAGTTCTAGGGGTGCCTAGGTGGCTCAGTTAAGTGTCTGGCTTCACCTCAGGTTATGATCTTGCGGTCTGTGAATTCAAGCCCTGTGTCGGTCTCTGTGCTGACTGCTCAGAGCCTGGAGCCTGCTTCTCCGTCTCTCTCTGCCCCTCCTCCCACTCATGCTCTGTTTCCCTCTGTCTCTCAAAAATGAATAAACATTAACAAAAATTTAAATTAAAAAAATAGCACTTCCAGGGGCCCTTGGGTGGCTCAGTCAGTTGGGTGTCCGACTCCAGCTCAGGTCATGATCTCACGGTTTGTGAGTTCGAGTCCCGCGTTGGGCCCTGTGCTGACAGCTCAGAGCCTGGAGCCTACTTCGGATTCTGTGTCTCCCTCTGTCTCTGCCCCTCCCCCACTCACACTCTGTCTCTCAAAAATGAATAAACATTAAAAAAAATAGCACTTCTAGTTTGCAGAGTACTTTCACATTATTTTATCTTTTTTTTTTTTTTTTTTTTTTTTTTTTTTTTGGGGCAGGGAGAGACAGAGATTGAACGGGGGAGGGGCAGAGAGAGAGGGAGACACAGAATCGGAAACAGGCTCCAGGCTCCGAGCCATCAGCCCAGAGCCTGACGCGGGGCTCGAACTCACAGACCGCGAGATCGTGACCTGGCTGAAGTCGGACGCTTAACCGACTGCGCCACCCAGGCGCCCCTATTTTATCTTTTAATCCTTACAATAGCTCTCCATTCTAAGAAAGGGCAGAGATCAAACATAATTACAGCTATTATCATCTAATTGACAGTTTCTATTGTGATAGGTACCTGTTGGACAGAAAAGTAAACCAGAGGGTTATATGTCCTCAAACAGCTTAAAAACTACGTGAGGAGACAGGACATGCACGTAAATAAGACTATGAGATGGCATGTGTGAATTACCTGATGAGAGAGCTAGATCAGTGGTTCTCAAAGTGTGGTCCCTGGACCAGCAACATCAGCATTACCTGAGATCTGTTAGAAATGCAGATTCTTGAGTCCCACTCCATACCTACTGAATCAGAAACTCCTGGTGTGGGGGTAAGGGCATCAATCAGTGTTTTTTAAAAGGCCTCCAGGTGATTATGATGTGTCCTTGAATTGAAGATCACTGATCTCGTCCAAACCAATACTTCTCAAACTCTAGCATAAGAATCACCTAGAACAGTGTCATTCAAAGTGTGGCCCAAGCTCTGCAGGCCCTCCAGGTGATTTTGACTGACCTGAAAGCTTATTGAAACACAGATTTTTCTAGTTTCACTCCCAGACATTCTAATTCAGTAGATGGGATGTGAGAATTTGTGATGCTCATGGTCTCAGATTATTCTTTGAGTAGCCTTGCTCTAAGCCATTATACCTCTGGGATTTAGCAAAAGAGTGGGAAATGAGAGGTACTCTGTGGGACCACGACAGTGAGGGTGGTCTTCACCGAGTAGAAGAGGGAGGACCTGATCTGAGTCTGATGGGAAGACTTAGGTCAGATAAGAAGTTGTTTGAGGCTGGGGGAATAGGATGAACACTTAGCATGTTTGACTGAAGTAGAGCATGCATACTAGCTAGACCTTGGTGTGCCCAGCCGGGGACTCAGGAAAGTTAGCAGCTGTCAGCTCTCACCTGTTCTCCCCAAGGTGGAGGCTGAGAGCCAGGCAGCAGCCTAGGACCCGGAGTTCTTTCTTAGTTGCGCCATTATGTGGTCCTACCTCTAAGTGAGACTTTTAAGACCCACTTAGAAAGTTCTCTGCTTTTCTCCTCTTCCCTTGATTCCCCTGCTCACCAAACCTTGCTTGCTTCAGCTCTACAGCTTGTTCTCTCAGTTTGGTCTGAATCTTCAGGCTTGGATTCTGACTGTTCTTCTCAGACTCCATGTTGGTTTAGTTCTCCCTGGACAACTCTGTGGCTTGGTTCTCCATAGTCACCCTTCCCCCTCATTTCTACCCATCATCTCAGTCCGTCCTAATGGGCGTGAGGGACCTGGCCAACATGCTCAGTCTTCTTCCATATACTCTCATCTTTGTTGTGTTCTGGTGTCTCCTGGTCAGCCCTGTGTTGCTGTCTATGACAGGAGAAGTGGAAGATACTGTGGAAAGAGCCAGAGGTCAGGCTTGGACGTCAGGATAAGCAGCCTTATATTAATGGGACCACAAGATTTTGACCAGTGATCTTGATAAAGTCCAATCACAGCTCAAGTCTGAGGTACAGAGAGCAAGTATCCTCTAGGGTCCCAGAACATTTTTGTTATTCTTAACTTAGCACCCCCACTCAACTTCTGGTCATCCTTGGGTGCCCCAATGGTTACTGCATCTGCCTCATGGCATTTGTCATGGAGAGGAGCTGCCCAAACCAGTCAAGAAAGGTAAGATCAGATTCTAGAAACACCCAGGACCAGCTAGCATTCCCTAGCCCTCAGTGGAGCCAATTCCTTTTGCCCCTGCTGTGGGCTTTTCTTCTCCATGGCTCCTCCCCTCTGGCTGTTTGGTCCCTGTACTTGCATTTCTTCACTGGTCTCTCAAGAAGACCACTGGAAGATCAGGGCATGGAGTTCTGTGAAATCACCCTGAGCACCTGAAGTCACCCTGCCGTCATTTGCTGGATATACTTCACACTCTTTTGTGACGGGGGCTCACCCTTATAGTCAGGAGCGCTCTGCAAGGGAGAGGTGTTCCAGGTGCTTGGAGACTGGCCTCTGGTGGAGTATCCCTCAGGGAGTCTGATATCCCTCACCTCCCAGGGTTTCTGATATGTTCAGCCTTCATTTGCCCTCACCAGTGGTTCTGGTCCACGCTCCCAGTCTGGAGGCTGGCAGAGAGTTGTGGGTGCTCAGATATCTCTTAGCTGCTTCTGTCCCTCCCTACAGAAGCTGGTGGGGGTAGTTTACTTATTGAAAATAAAACTCGAGTTGCCTCATCCCCCAAGCCTGTTCCTTTAGTACCCTTCAAAAATGCCCTTAGTGTTTTGTTTTTGCAATGTCTGGCTGCGAGATCTGGAACTGCTTGGTGAAAGCTGGGAGTGCTGAAGTCTTGAGACCTTAGCTTGGCCTCTTTGTCTCTAAGCAGAGTCACATCTAAATTCAATTTCCCTCTTAAAATTACTTCCTGCCAATGTCCAAAAGGCCACAACTAGAGCAATTTGAGCAATAAAATATATAATGAAAGTACTGGATTATAAGCCATAGAATAAGATAAGTATTGATGAATACATACTTACATAAATAAATAATTGAATACATTAGTAGATGGGGGATGTAGGGAATAGGAAAATACTAATCAATACAGGTTAGAAGGAGTGAGAGAAACAGAAAATCCTGATGAGGCAAACGTCATAGTAGTAATGCTGAAATCAGTGGGCCAAAGTTTGCAGAGAAACATGCTATTTATATAGTTTCAAAATAGCTCTCCCAAGATTCTTAATTGCAAAAGGAAAAATAGTAGCACTACAGTGAAGAAATCTCACAGGTACCATCTTTACGACATAATCAAGGTTAACCTTACCAATGATAAGACACACAGACATTATGGACCCTCTATTATGATGCCCAGAGAAGGCATATTAGTCGGGGGCTTTTCAGAGAAACAGACCAATAAGCTGTATGTAAATAAATAAATATATTTGGTATATGTGTATTTAGTATAAAGTTTTAGTATAAGGCATTGGCTCATGCAGTTATAGAGGCTGATGTCACAAGATAAGCTGGGTGAGTTGGCAAGCTAGAGACCCGGGATTGCTGTTGGAGTGGTTCCAATCCAAACGTCAGCAGGCTCAAGACCCAGGATAAGCCAATGTTTCAATTTGAGTCCAAAGTCAGGAAAAAAGCCCACATCCCCATTTGAAGGCAGTCAGGCAGAAGGAATTCTCTCTTACTCTGGGGAGAGTCAGAAGTTTTGTTTATTCTTCCACTGATTGGATGAGGCCCACCCATATTTGAGAAGGTAATTTGCTATACTCAGTCTCCACTTAAATATTAACCTCATCCAGGGGCGCCTGGGTGGCTCGGTCGGTTAAGCGGCCGACTTTGGCTCAGGTCATGATCTCGCGGTCCGTGAGTTCGAGCCCCGCGTCGTGCTCTGTGCTGACAGCTCAGAGCCTGGAGCCTGTTTCGGATTCTGTGTCTCCCTCTCTCTGACCCTCCCCCGTTCATGCTCTGTCTCTCTCTGTCTCAAAAATAAAAAAAAAAATAAAACGTTAAAAAAAATTAAAAAAAATATTAACCTCATCCAAAACACCCCCACAAAAATGTCCAAAATAATGTTTGACCAAATAATTTAGCACTCCGTGGCCTAGTCACGTTGACACATAAAATTACCTATCACAGAAGGGTACATTATTACTTCCATGGAATTCTTGCCAAAAATGTATGACCTAATCTGGTTTTTAAAATTTGTTTATTTATTTTTAAGAGAGATGGTGAGAGAGAGAGAAAGAAAGGAAGAAAGAGAGGCAGAGAGAGAATCCCAAGCAGTCTCTGTGTTGACATGGGGCTTGCAGCCATCAACCGTGAGATCATGACCCGAACGGAAACTAAGTCAGATGCTTAACTGACTGAGCCACCCAGGCATCCCTGCATGACCCAATCTAATCATAAAAAACCTTAGACAAACTCAAATTGATTAACATGGTGCAAAATAACTGACTAGTATTGTTTAAAAATGTTGAGGTTACAAAAGACAAGGAGAGTGAGGAAGTTTCAGTTTGGAGGAGTTAAGGATACAGGACACCTAAATGTAGTGCGGGATCCTAGACTGGCTTCTGGAACACAAGGGGACGTTAGTTGGAAAACTAATAAAATTTGAATGGAGTCTATAGTGCGGTTAATAGTACTGTATTCGTGTTAATTTCTTAGTTTTGATAAATGTGCTATGGTTATATAAGATGTTGATATAAGCAGAAGCTGATTAAGAGGTAAACAGGAACTCTATTTTTGTAACTTTTCCGTAAGTCTAAAATCATTTCAAAATAAAAAGGTGTTTAAGTATTTTTTTTTAAAGTTTATTTATTTATTTTTAGAGAAAGAGAGAGCAAGTGGGTGAGGGGCAGAGAGAAGGAGAGAGAGAATCCCAGGCAGGCTCCGTACTGTTAGTATGGAGCCCGACGTGGGGCTTGAACTCACAAACCACGAGATCATGACCTGAGCCAAGGTTGGATGCTTAACCGATTGAGCTACCCAGGTGCCCCTCAAAATAAAAAGGTTTTAAAAAGCTTCCTGCCATTTGGTACTTGAGGACTTTTTAATAGCAGAGTATATTTTAATATTCTCTAAATTTATAACGTGTGTGTGTATACACTTGTAATGTTGTATCTGTCAGTCAGCATTTTCCACAAATGCTAAACTCCATCCATTTTTTTTGGAGGCACCTTTAAAAAACCCTAGACTTCTTTTCTTTCCTTTTTTGTTTTTTCTATATTCTGTATTCCTAACTAAAGCCTTTTTTTTTTGTAAATGATCACAGCTCAACCCTCCTTCTGTTCCAGAAGGAACATCCCTGAGACTATGATCTGTGTATATGAGGCATGTTGCAGGGAGCAAAGAGTATGAGGCCAGAGATCAGAGGATCTGAATGTCAGGGGCACCTGGGTGGCTCAGTCAGTTGGATGTCTGACTTCAGCTCGGGTCACGATCTCGCCGTCAGTGAGTTTGGGCCCTGCATTGGGCTCTGTGCTGACAGCTTAGAGCCTGGAGCCTGCTTTGGATTCTGTGTCTCCCTCTCTCTCTGCTCCTCCCTCACTCATGCTCTGTCTCTCTCTGTCTCTCAAAAGTGAATAAACGTTAAAAAAAAAAAAAAAAAGATCTGATGCCAGCCTTATTAGTCTGGTTCTATTACTAACTCTGTGAACTTTTAGTTTTAATGCTCTGACACTAAATGGGAAATTTGGGCTGAATACTATATGTATTACTTGATGTATGGATTCAAATGATTTTATATATATATATATTCTTTTTAATTTTTAATGTTTATTTTTGAGAGAGAGAGACAGAGAACAAAGAGCTGTCAGCACAGAGCCTGACGCAGGGTTTGAACACACAAACCATGAGATCATGACCTGAGCTGAAGTCAGATGCTTAACTGAGCCACCCAGGCGCCCTCAAATGATTATATTTTTTTAAATTAATTTTTTGTTTTTATCAAGGTCCTATGTGCTCTGTTTTTAGGTTTCCCAAGGGTGTTTTTTTTTTTTTTTAAGTTTATTTATCTATTTTGAGAGAGAGAGAGAGAGAGCACAAACAGGTGAGGGGCGGAGAGAAGGAGAGAGACAATTCCAACCAGGCTCCAGGCTCCACCCTGTCACCACAGAGCCTGATGCAGGGATTGAACTCATGAACCATGAGATCATGACGAGCTGAGATCAAGACTTGGATGCCTAACTGACTGAGCCACCCAGGTGCCCCCCCAATTTTTTTTGTTTATCCATATGCATTTTTGCCTCTTGCCCCCAGAGTCTTTGGATTCTACAACAGCCGTCACAGTTTACTGACTTCATTCTGGCATTTCCCTTAGACTCTCTCTCTCTCTCTTTTTTAATCAAACTAAGGGGATCCACAGTTTCATTTCTTTCTTTTGATCAGGAAGCTACTGTAGCTGTCCTGTATCTTGTTTTTCTTCTTTCTGGAGGGAAGAAAAGTATTCTTATGTTAGGGCCTTGAATGGGCTGAGCCCTGGCACAATCCTGGAGGGACCATTGGCTGGCACACCTTTCTTGCCCCTGTACAATGGCATGAGAGCTCTGGGGCCAGGGTGCTTTGGCCAACCTGCGTCTCTCATGCCAGCACTAATGCCAAGGCATGGAGCCAGCAGGGAGCGCCATTTAAGAAATAACTGACACTCTTGAGAACAAATGATTTACCCAGGTTTGCTTTGTTATTTTTGCCCAGACAGTATTTTTTCCGTGTGTTCCCAGCATACAGGTAGTGGGCTTTTAGATCCCAGGGTAAGACCCAAATAAGGGAGATGTTGGTTGGCAGTGGGAAACCCCTGAGGGCTCTGGCCTGAACAGCTTGCTCGTAGTCACCAGAAAAGACAATTTGGGCATGTTCAGCAAATTGTAGGGCTTTCCTTGGTCTTTGTGTTGTTGTTTTTAACTTCCTTTTAAAATTGAGATGTAATTGACATGAAACATTGTGTCAGGTGTACAGAGTATTGATTGGATACATTTACATATCGGTAGCGCCTTGCGTTAGCCTCCAGCTTTACTTGTGCCATGTTGGCCTGTTAACTCACATTCCCACCTCCAGCCATTTCTCTTCCCAATTTGTTTACTGTCATTGGATGCTTAGTGTTGTCAGCTTGCTGCTCAAGAACAGTGAAGTGGGTGGATATTTTTAGAGTACAGCATCTAGAACCATGCTGGCATGTAGTAAACATTGTATTTGAGTTTGTTTCATAAAAATAAGAAGTTTTTCCTACTTTCAAAGAACTTACCATATAGTTGGAAAGATAAAAACCCACCAGCACAGAGCACAGTATGGAAAAAAAATGCTACTCAAGAGGCAGGGTGAGAAGAGGCAAGATCCTGTCTTCTTCTTTTTTTTAATGTTTTTTATTTTTTTATTTTTAGAGAGCAAGCATGTGAGTGGGGGAGAGGGGCAGAAGGAGAGAGAGAGACAGAGAATCTTTAAAAAAAAATTTTTTTTACATTCATTTATTTTTGAGAGACAGAGCACTAGTGGGGGAGGGGCAGAGAGAGAGAGAGAGAGAGAGAGAGAGAGAGAGAGAATCCAAAGCAGACTCCAGGCTCTGAGTTGTCAGCACAGAGCCTGACATGGGGCTCGAACTCACAAACCATGGGATTGTGACCTGAGCTGAAGTCGGACGCTCAACCGACTGAGCCACCCAGGCACCCCAGAAGCAGAATCTTAAGCAGGCTGCACACTCAGCACAGAACCCAATGTGGGGCTCCATCTCATGACTTCGGATCATGACTTGAACCAAAATCAAGAGTAGGATGCTAGGGGTGCCTGGGTGTCTCAGTTGATTAAACATCCAACTTGATTTGGCTCGGGTCATGATCTCACGGTTCATGAAATTGAGCCCTGCTTCAGGCTTTTGCGCTGGGACTCTCTCTCTCCCTCTTTGTCTGCCCCTCTCCTGCTGGCACATGTGTGCTCTCTCTCAAAATAAACATTCAAAAAAAAAAAAAAAAAGACGCTTAACTGACTGAGCCACCCAAGCGCCTGAAGAACTATCTTCTGTGTGCTCTCCTCAGGTCACCTCATTTATTCGTCTAAACAACCAGCAATTCCTCCCATTTTGTGGTTCATAAATTGAAGTCAATAGGCGCAAAAGGCCTTAAAGTCCTATAAGGTCATGTGTGTAATAGCGAGATTTGAACACAGAGCTGTGTGAACTGAAAACTCTCATTACCACCAGAAAGAATAGAGAAAGCTTTGAAAGGAGGCTGGTGCTGGACCTTGAAGGATGGATAGAATTTACCAAATGGAGAGAAGTGGGGGGCACATACAGGTTGTAGGGGGCAGGGAAAGGGGTGGGCACAGCATGGGCAAAAGTGTAGCCTTGGGAAGCACGAAGCGTGCTTGGGAATGGCAGGTGTTCCCCAGGTGTGCTAGAATAAGGGAGGAGTGACAGACAAAGCTGGAACATGGGTTGGAGGCAGAGCATCCTGAGCCTGGAATTCTGAGTTCGGGCTTTATTTCATAATCCATTTTACAGCCTATTGAAGGTATTTGTGAAAGGGAGTGACATGGTGAAAAGTCTTGTCATGGTGACTTAAGTTCAGGTGGGATATGGAACGGGCTGGAGAAACAGAGGGGCTGCTGTCGTGGAAGCTAATGTGTGAGGTACATAGATACGGTGCGTTATGCTGTTCAGCCTCACAATACCCCTAAGGGATGGGCACTGGTAATATCCCCATTTTCCAGGTGGGCAAACTGAGGCATTGAGAGGTTAAGTACTGATCAGCCTACCACACTGAATAATGATGTTGCCAGCATATAAACCACCTGTGCTGCCTCTCTATGCCACAGCACCTGAGGAGACGTCTGGGGGCCATTTTAACAGGTCATGTGTGATAGTCCAGGTGGCGAGGACTGAGCTAGTTCAGTAGTGATGGAAAAGGAGAGATGGGAGCAGCAGTGCGAAACACCATCGTATGTGAGCCTGATCCCAGGGCTGGACCTGTAACTTCATGGCTTCTGTTTATGTAGTGTTTCCTGCGGAGGCTGGTGCTCAGTGGCGAGAGTGTTGCCGAGACCGTGGGGCAGCATGGACAGCCTCGCCTCCAAACTTCCTAAGTAACTTATTTTAGGCTTCTTGTTTTTCCTGAGGAAATGTATTAATCTAAAAAAGCAAGTGCTGAGGTTGGTGTTCTTGGTTTGAGTTACTTTTGAGACCATGTAAGCAAACTTCCAGGTGTTCTCAAGCATCTCAGGCTTTCAGTACTAGCGTTTGAGACAAGGAGGTGGCTCCAGAGGGCTGGGGGTGATCAGATCTCCCTTTTGCCCATGAACCTCCTCCCTCATCTGCTTCTCTTGATATGTTCCCAGTTACTTCCCTGTTTTGCTATTGTATGGGTTGACATATCATAAAATTATTTAATTTGTTTTACTTTTGTTTCTAATTTTTTTAAGAGAAAGGGGGTGCATGCATTTTGACTCTGCAAAGCTTTTGACACGCAGTTAAATGAACCTATAATTCATGTGTGCTGAATGCCATGGTGACTGTGTAGGGCAGTGTGGGCCAGCCCAGTGACCTCTGTGCTCTGTCTGTTGCAGGTGATAAGAAGTACATCATGGGGCCCAAGCTTTCTACTCTCGATGCCACTGTCTTTGGACACTTGGCACAGGCAATGTGGACCTTACCTGGGACAAGACCTGAGCGGCTGATCAAAGGCAAGCCCTACAAACCTCTTCAGTTTTTGGGAGTCGCTGTGGGGTGAAGGGAGGGGTAACACAACAGAGAATTCTAGGCCATTGCCTGTAAGCTTGACTGTGCTTTATGGAGACATCAGGCTGTCGTGTCCAGGGCCAGGGTCAGTTTATTGTGCTTAGGATATGTAGGTGTTGAGGAGACGCTGGGCTTCTTACCTGCCATCAACAAGGTTGACACAAATTGTACCGTGTTTTACACCAGGGCTTTTCTTTCAGCTCCTTACATAGTGGACTTAACACTTGTTGAAACCGGGCTTGCATTCCACCTCATGCACTTGTCTTGTTGGTCTTCCTCAATTTCCTTTGGACAGTGGTGGCTCACCACTTTCTGGTATATTCAATGCTGCAGTAACCATGGTGGGGTGGGGCTGATGGGGCTCACTGCCCATCTCGAGGCTCCTTTTGAGTCTGAACTGGTCTTACATATTTCGCATGTAGGTATAGGAACATATGTTTCTGTGTCATTTGACTTCAAAACATTCTTTTCTCCCCTTCCAGTGGGTGTCTGTAGATGATCCATTGAGAGCAGTAGAGCTAGTAAGTTCAAGCGGTAAAAATGGAGGCGATGTTAACCAATGTTTTGTAAGCTTGGTTCTATGCAAAATATTGTTATTATTATTATTAGTAGTAGTTAGTAGTAGCCGCAGCCCTAGTAGTAGTACATTTTAGCCAGAAAAACACAGCCTTGTGTCTCTGTTGTGTGATCTTGGCTGTAGGGCCTACCAGAGTTAACTTATAGTTGGAGGGGTGGAAGTGAGGATGAATGGGACCAGCCTAGAGGATGAATGTATGTGTGGAGGTGAAGGTAGGGGTGTTAAGCCAGGAGTAAAATTCACGTTAGCAAGGGAGCAGGGAAAGTGAGCTCAACGTGGTTTGATGTCAAGGGACCAGATCTTGATGTGTCCCTTGGGAGGGGACAGTGCCCTTGGGAGGGCGGTGTCCCTCCTTGGGAGGGCGGTGCAGACTGAAGTGGGGGGATGCACATGGCAGCTGGGCCATCTGGGAGAGTCTTCCCCTGTGTTGGTAGATGGGAGCTGTTTGGAGTCATCTCCACTTAAGTGCCTCGGGCCCGGGGATGTGGGGATCAAAGTCTGATATTTGGGTTTGGGAAAGGGTGTGACAGAGTTGACCAAGGTATTTATACCCCAACTGAGTAGGTTGGGGGTATAGATGAGATCACCAGTGAATCGTATATAGAATGCTTTTAATGTTGGGTGGATGGATGGTTGGAACCAAGCAAGGCAGAATCATATAAGAAACTAAGGCAGGTAAACACTCATGTGTGGTGGTCATAGGTGAGTGGATAGGAAGGCTGGTGAAGGCTGAAGTTCTGTGTGTGTGTGTGTGTGTGTGTGTGTGTGTGTGTGTGTATTCATGTGAGGCCCAGAAGCCCAGACCAGGGCATGGACAGCAGGAGTCATTCTCCAGATCCTCATATTGGTGGTGGTGAGGCTTTAGATACATTACCAAACGTGGTTGAAATGGAGGAAGCATTGACTGAAGGTTTTCCAGAACTTCAGCTGAGTGAGGGTAGGAATAGTATGGACTGATACTTAATTTCCTAAATGATCAGCATGGAGATATTCCTTGTCTTGTGATGTGTTGGAACTTACGATACTTACAGTATTTAAAATAGTTTCCCTTTATTTTAATCAGATTTTCCAGGGTCATCTAAAATATATTGGTTCCCTTTAGTTAATTTAGAGGTTTGTTTTATATCTACTTTCTGTTCCTATTACTTCCTGCTCCCTCTCTCCATTTCCCTAGCACACCACTCTTACACACCTATGTACACACATCACCACCTCTGCTCACATACTTTTATACACACATATCCCATACACTTGTACACATAGACTTACATTTGTACCCAGGCGCGTGCGCGCGGCTGAGGTCATCTGGTATTTAGTCAGAGCATTTAGGTATTCACTATCAGTAGAACTCTCAAATTCTATAGAATCCCTTCTTGTAGGAATGAAGCATCTTTATGTTAAATTATTTATGACTTGGCCCTTTTCTCTTTTACTTCCTGGAAGGACTTGAAACATTTAATGTTATTTTTAAAGAAATGGCCAGCCTTTTTGGAGGATTGGAAGATTAGAGGATTGATTTTGAGTCCCACCCAAGACCCACACATTTGGGGGAATCTGACACCATCGTCTGTGAGGGACTTTGGCACACGGTTTCATGTACTTTGATTCTTAAACAAGGTAGCAGCTTCCAATTCTCCCTGGGGACTGGTATAGCGTGAGTCATTGAAGTCCACAGAGGGTCTCTAGGGGCACCTGGGAGTCTGGTTAAGCATTCAACTTCAGCTCAGGTCATGATCTCATAGTTCGTGGGTTCGAGCCCTGCATCCGGCTCTGTGCTGCCAGCTCAGAGCCTAGAGCCTGCTTCAAATTCTGTGTCTCCCTCTCTCTCTGCCCCTACTCTGCTCATGCTCGGTGTCTGTCTCTCTCAAAAATGAATAAACATTAAAAAAAAGTCCACAGAGGGTCTTTAAATCTCATTTTGGTCATTGATTTCATGCCCTTCTAAATCTTCTGATTGGAGCTGCTAATAGACTAATATTTTGGTCTCAACTTCTTTCTCTGCCTTTGTTCTTTCTGTGGTGGAGACTTTCCCAAGAAGTAACAAGAGGAAGGAGAAGCAGAAACAACTAAGAACCTGTATGATTTAGAACTGGCTCAAATCCAGGAACGTGAATGGCTTAGATCAGGCAGTTTTCTGCCTAGCTTTGGAACAGCCAGGGCACTTTTGGCCTTGCTACATGTGTGAATGTGTGAGTGTACATATGCATAAATATTAGCTTTTGGTCCTAGGTATTAATTACAGTAGGGAGCCACAGAGGCTGCTTCTGGAGCCATCTAAAGTAGGGAGAAACTTGCCTTAATTTAGGTGAGTAGGAGGACAGACTTTGAATATTCAACAGTTCTCAAAATATACATAAGTATGTGTTTGCATATATATAGATGTAGATATATGAAATATTATTTCCTTGCTGGAGAGAATCTAGAAAAAATAGAAAAGTTAAAAAAAAAAAAAACTTGTGTCCCTGTCACCCACAGACAACTGTTAATATTGTGGTATGTATCCTCATCTTTCATCAAGTACATGTATGTATACATTTTTAAAAATCAGGATCACGGTATTGATACAGTTATAAACTTATAAATTTTAATTAACTGTGTCTTCATTTCTCTTGTCATTCAATATACCTTAAAACAATATGTTTAGTAGTTGCATAATATCCTGTATCCTATGGCTACACTGTAATTTATGTGATTAATCTTTTTCTGGTCTCATGGGTTATTTCACATACTTTTTTACCAATATTCCGAAGTGAATATTGTATAAATATATATTCTTGCTTATCTCTGGTTATTTCCTTAAGCTAAACTTGTAGTTGGGGAACTTCTGTCTCAAAAGGTATAAGCCCTTGGTCTGTATGGCTAAACTGTTTTCTAGAAAGACTGTAGCAGTTTATATTCTTATGAGTACCGTCTGAAAGTACCTCGAATTTTGTTCCCCAATTAAGATTGTATATAATTTATTTTGAAATTTTTGCCATTTTTCCAGTAAAGAATCTCAGTTTTACTCTCAGCAAATTCCTCATGTAGAGTCCCATTTGACATTTTGTTCAGAGTGTCCTTATTAGGGAATTGCATGTGGATCTGGGCACTCTTTGAAACAGACATGGAGCACTACAGAGTCTGGAAAAGTGCCAGAAGGGAAGGAGTTCTGCGACCTGTCTGCCTGCCTTGTAGCATGTAGCAGGCCCATAGCATGATGCTATTTTTCTGGATGTGTGAGAACCACAACCTTCTTGTGCTGAGAAACACTTTATTCATTAGCTCTTTTACCAGCAGTCATTTGTTACTGTTGGGTGACTTTTTGCTTCTTATTTGATTAATTGAAAGGTGGAAGAAATGCTGGATATCCTTGAGAAATATCTGAGTCTATCCCCACCCCCCCACACTTACTGTTCTCCGTCTGGACGTGTTCAGCAAGAGGTCTGGTCTCAGGAAGGGGATGGCTCAGATGACTTTTGTGGGTATTTGTGTTTTGAGATCTACAAATTTGTATCCTTTAGCTTCAAGGAGATGGGGGGAAGGTGGTGTCCTCATCACAGCATTCAAGTTTGTTTTGAACTTAAAAATTTTTTTTTATTAAATATTTTTAAATGTTTATCTTAGAGAGACAGAGCATGAGTGGAGGAGGGGCAGAAAGAGGGAGACACAGGATCCAAAGCAGCCTCCAAGCTCTGAGCTGTCAGCACAGAGCCTAATGAGGGGCTTGAACCCACCAACCTCGAGATCATGACCTGAGCTGAAGTCAGACACTTAACTGACCGAGCCACCCAGACACCTCTGTTTTTAGTACTTTTAAACCAAACAGTAGAATTGCATTATACACATTACTTTGTAACTTGCTTTTTTTAAAAAAAAAAAAACAAAAACTTTTTTCATGTTTGTTTATTTTTGAGAGAGAGAGGGAGAGAGAGAGAGAATGCAAGCACGGGAGGGGTAGAGAGAGAGGGACACACAGAATCTGAAGCAGGCTCCAGGCTTTGAGCTGTCAGCATAGAGCCCGATGTAGGGCTCAAACCCGTGAACTGCGAGATCATGACCTGAGCCAAAGTCAGGTGTTTAACCGACTGAGCCACCCAGGTGCCCTGCTTTTTTCACTTAATAGAATATCATGTCTTTTTAACATCTGCAAAATATTATATAGAATTGATACACCATAATTTATTCAATCAGTCCCTATTGATGGACATTCAGGCTGTTCCCATATTTCTTTTCTTTCTTTTTTACTGACATAATGCTGTCGAGGTTGGTATACATATATGTTTATATACTAGTGCTTTTATTTTAGTAGAATAGAGAACTAAAAGTGGAGTTTTGGGCCAACAGGTACATTTAAAATTTCAATAGATGACATCAGATTACTTTCCAAAAAAGGTTATAGCAATCTTATAATTCCACCAGACATGTGCTTACAATGCCTGACCCTCCACATTGGATGTTATCAAATCTTAATTTTTACCAGTTTGGTGGATGAATTGTTACCTGATTATTGAGTACACTTTCAAAAATGCAGTTTTTCCATTATTTCACAAAGTTTACATCCTCAGCGTAGGCATTTGTGTTGACAAAGGAATATCTCGCACACACACACAAAGCCATTTTCTACTGCCAACTTTTTTCTTTTCTTTTGGCTGGGACATGTTGAGTCCGCTGATGGAGAATCTAGGCACAGAAGGAATTGGCAAAGCCTGACAGAATTGGCAAAGTCAAACATAAAATTTCATTCTTCGTTCTACTCTTTTTTTAATCAGTGGCAGGAAATGAGGATGGGTATGTGAGCTCCTAGTTTTTGCTTATCAAAGCAAACTCTTTCTGGACTGCATGATAGAATGATCACTTCTTGACAACTCATTATCTTTGAGGGGCAGCACCTATCCCCTCATAATTCTTAGTACCCCAGAGAGAATTTGAGAAAAATAATCTGTGACAGGGAGTGTGCATCTATGAATTCTCAAGTCAGGCTGTGAGATCACCAGTAGAGGTGGGGGGAGGGGGGGGGAGAGGGAGAGAGAGAGAGAGAGAGGGGGGGGGGGGGAGGGAGGTGGTTCGTGGTGAAGGGCATGGAGTCTGGAGACTGCTGGTGTTTAAATCTTGGCTCTGCCACTTTCTTACTGTGTGACCTTAGGCAAGTTAATTAACCTCTCTGTTGCTTCAGTGTTCTCATGACAGATGGGGGTAATAATAGTTCCTGCCTCATAGGATTGTTGCGAGGACTAATTCAACAGATGCATAAAAGCACTTCAAACAGTGCCCGGTACACAGTAAGGGCTATTTGTATGTTTGCTATTATTACTTTTTATTATTGCACACTGAAGTGGTATTAATGTCACATAGTACAAAGGCAGGGCGGCTCTCCTGGAAGAAAAGTGAAGAAACAGGTGGTAGAAAAAACAGCCACAAAAGAAGTGGATAGAATCGTATATGGTGTAGATCCTGTGGCTATTGGGAATAGATTCTGACTTTCTAGCTGCTCCCTAAACAGCTCCTAGGGAATGGACGTGATTGAGGCAAACACGGCTGTCCCCAGACCCTGCTATGAAGTGACCATAATCCATCTCTGATTACCACCTCCCACCAAACCTTGGTGCCGCCTCCAGATCTTTATCCGATTCTTGGTTACCAGTGACTGGGAGCCATACCTGCTGAGGTGTTTCATGACTGCTTTCCCGAGGGAGGATCTAAGTGAAGGTTTGGCATGCATCTTTTTAAGGAGCAATCCTGTGGCTCCTTGGCTTCTGGCTCCGGGGCGTGTGTGTAAAGTCTTCGAGGAAGGGGCAATCAGAATGGGCGCATATATGGTATGAGTTGAACTGTTATGATCTGAGACAACTGAAAATGGTGACCTGCAACCAGTGCTGGCTCACTGCTTGATAGGATCTGTGAAGTAGGGGGATTTGCTTCGTTACATTTTACAGGAGATGTGCTTATGTAAGCAGAACAGCGATCAAGTTTTGAAAAATTTTCATGGGAAAATGTATATAACCACATCATACGAAGTAACAGGAAACATTAATAATGACAATAAATAGAAAACGTACTGAAAGAAATTACATCAAAACGCTACTGTGATTACCTTGGATTGACGAGATTATAGGGGGCTTTTGTTTTCTTCTTTATGGCGTTTCTATATACAGACTTCTAATCTTCCAAAATGAGAATGTATTACCTTCTTTGATAGAAAATAAAATAGAGTAGTTAAAGACTATAGTCAGTAGACCTGTTAATGTAGAAACAACCTAAATGGCCTTGAAGGGGGTGTGGTAAAAACAAAATGAAACTATGGTACATCTGAATAATGAACTGCTGTGCAGTTATCAAGGTGATAGTGTGAAATTGACAGTTTTTCATTATATGTTGTTAAGTGGAAAAAAGTAGCATAAGGGACAATATATAGTAAATGCTAAATAGCAAATGTAAATACATGTAAATGTATATCCAAGAATATAAACGGAAATGTTAATATGGTGAATGTGATTATTGGTAATTCTTTTGTTTTCTGTGTTTTGGTATTTTCTAATATTCTTCAATAAAACCTGGGTTACCTCTATAATAAGTAGATGTTTATATAACTTAAAAAAAAAAAAAAAATCCAAGGAATGTTCTTAGGGCAATGAAGTCCGGTAAGGGAGTGCCAGATCATGTATTCGTAAGCAATAGTGCCATCTGGTGGATCAAAGGCAAAAACTCACCCTCTTTATTTTTCATTTGGAATTTGGAAATGAAAGTCGGTTCTGTGTCACGTTTCAGACAAATGCCGGGACAATTTTAGCAACTTAACAGAAGTGTTCCTTTGATTCACAGGAAAAAGAAGTAGCCCAGTAACTGAGTTGGGAACCTAATTATAAGTATAGCCGTTCAATTTTATTTAAAAAAAAAATCTGTTTTACTAAATGTGCCTGGGGGGGCATACTCATCCGTAGACAATTCTGAATTATCCATTTTATTTAGGATCATTTAGGGCAAAATTTGCATCTTAACATAACTTTCTTCAACGACGTGGCATAGAACCCAGCCCTTAATAGCACCACCAATATTTGTGGAATGAGGACTTACTTCTGGCTGGCTGACCTCGCTGACAGTTGGTGGATTTACATGGGGCATAACTTAATTTAAATATGAACGAGTGGAAGTTCCAGTTCTCTTGATAAGCAAACACAAAATACTAAAATGCTCGACAACGCCCAATGATGGTAGTTGAGCTGCCATTCTGGATAAATTACCACCGCCACCCCCACCCCCACCATCACCCTGCGACTCCCAGCCCACTCACACTTCACTTACCCAGCCCACTCACCCAGCCCACTCACACTTAACTTTTTCCACTCGCCTTTCTTCTTCTGCGTGTGAAAATCTAAATATCTGATAGTCCGTCTTTGGAAAAACACTGTTAAGGTCTACCCCACCGCGTTCTTCCCAACCCCGCAGAAGGCCAAACTGCTGGCAGATTGCTGCCTTTGAGAATTAACCCTGGCTTTCCTTACCACCCCGCAGGTGAGCTCATCAACCTTGCCATGTACTGTGAGAGGATAAGGAGGAAATTCTGGCCTGAGTGGCACCATGATGATGACAACACCATCTATGAGTCTGAGGAGAGCAGCGAAGGGAGCAAAACCCACACGCCCCTGCTGGATTTCAGCTTTTACTCAAGGACAGAGACCTTTGAAGATGAGGGAGCAGAGAACAGTTTTTCCAGAACCCCAGACACGGATTTCACCGGACACTCGCTCTTTGATTCTGATGTGGACATGGAGGACTACACAGACCACGAACAGTGCAAGTGACGTTCAGCCACGCTGACCCTCTTCTGCCGGAGCGGCCACTCCCTGGGGTTGGTCCGATTTCCCAGGTGGAAATCCATCTGAGCTGGGAGGAGATCTTCGTGCTCGACACAGTTCTCACGAGCTAACTGGACGATAGCAGCCTTATTTCTTTTTGTACAAACGAGACACAGAACCATTCGGATGGCTCCATTTAAAACAAACAGGCAAAAAGGAAAAAAAAAAAAAGTCAGCATGGTTCCTGAAATCCATTTTTGTTTTCATTAGAAAACTAACACTGTGTGGCAGAGCAGGGGCAAGAGCAGATTGTCTGCGGATTGTGTCTATGTAGATCGTCTTCAACCCGAGGGCTTATTTGTGAGACGGATTCTCGAACGTCCTTCACCCACCGGGGTTCCAAGTAATGAGAGAAATCATCGGGGGAAATGTCCAGGAGACAAATATCCTATGGTGGCTGCTTGTATTTTATGTGTGTATATTGTATGTTGAGATAATTGAAATAAAAATCCATAGATATTCAGCGAACACCTACTATGTGCAAAGCACTGTGCTAGGTGCTAATCAGTATAAGATTTATTCTCAGTCCTGCCAGTGACTAGCTGTGTGATTTCGGGCGAGTCCCTTACTTCTTGTGTGCCTCATTTCCCCCACCTGTAAGGTGGGGATAACGATACTCTCCACCTACCTACCTCACAGGGGTGTTGTGAGGATTCATGTGGTAGCACCTCTTGGAAGAGGTGTGACATAAACACAACATTTTATTCTTTATTGTGCTTCCTGCGTATGAACATTTGAGGGCAGAGGAATTCCATATCCAGCCAACAGCAGCCACAGTCACTCGCCAAAGCCGAGCAGACGAAACACACGCAAAGGCGCAGTTAGGATTCTGTCACCATTCTTCTTTGTGATCTTGCCTGAATGGAAATCTTTTACTGAAAGACCGTTGAAAATGCTTTCACAGAGCATCGACAGCTACACACAGTCTTCAGTTCTGTGTATTTGCAGACGTCTTTCTTCCGTTGCCTGACCGCACGCTGGAATGTTGTCCTTTGTAGACTCCCGAGTGTTAAGTTGCCTGTGTTTGATTTATTTGAAGGGAATAAAGCTCAGGAATATGATGGGTTTCGTAGAGGTGAAGGGGAAAGGATTTGACTGATTTTTCTAAGCAGATGCTTGCCAACCTGTAATGTCTTTTTGAAAACAAATCTTGCAAGACGTATCGAAAAGATGAAGTCTGAAGAGGATCACGTGACAGGTATCAAAGCACTTTGTGCAGTGTAGACTCTATGCAGTTTTACTAATGCAACTTTTCTGGCGTTCTCAGCCATTGCCCCATGAGAGGAAGGCAATGCTGGGGACAAATCTTAATGTTTCTTAAGGATCTCCCGTAGCTGCCCTGTGCTCCCTCTCTGTCCCTGTAGAGCACATGGACCCTTGGGGTTACTGTATTTACTAAAGCGCTCTATCTCTGAAGACATCCTTTTTGTTGACTTAGAACATTTTCCAGTGAAATATGCGGTGAAGATGCTGGGGTGACGGCCATGGATTTGGGCTAGGAGAGTCGGTGTTACGATTTACAACCGCAAGCAGAGCTGCTTTGCTTCTGATCTCAACGGACTCACTGGGTAATGGTTATTCATGGTGGGGCCAAAGAGACATTTTTCAAAAGAGACAGCAATTTCTGCTGAGAAGTTTGTGTATTTGCTTGAAAAAGACTCTCTTTGAATATGGCTTTTGCAAAACAATCCTAAAATGCTGCGGATTCACAAAGAGGTAAAGGGGGAGAATTGCTGAGGCTGTTTACCATTGGAGCCACAGTGTAGGACCTGTGTAACTGGGGACAGATGCTGAGATACCCTCAGTTAGAGATTCTCATTGCACAGGAAACTCAGTCGTTAGTTTCTTATTAAAAGCATTCATCTTTGAGAGGACCGTTTGGTGCCTAATGAAAATGTGGGGGAGAAGATATGAATGGATGAGCGTGTTGTATCTCCAGCGACACTTGGGAGGACTCTTCACCTCGCCTGTCTCTAACACGTGTGTTCCAAGGTCAGCTGGTGGTAGTTCTGTGTGACTAGGGAAACTTCTGGCTTGCAAATGTGAATGTCATAACCAGCTAGGCTGTGGACCCGGCTGCACAAAGACCGAGTTGACCTATCCCCATCCATAGCTGGAAAAAGTTGTGTTTGCAATCTTGCCTGCAATTTATTCTCACTGTATAGCACAAAGCGTGTTGTGTCTTCGCGTCAAGAATGATTTAAGTTATGGCTGTGCAGAGTCACATATCGTTTTACTGTGCATTGCTTGCAGGGCAAGTACATAGAGAGCCAGTGTTCATCGTGAAGTTGTAAAATAAGTCATTCTTTCCAGGTGCCTCTCTTAGAGGCTTGAATGGACATTACCACTTGGAGTCTTGGGTACTAGCCTGCCAGCTCATGACTGGGCACTCAACATTCCGAAGGTGTAACTTGATTTGGAACCCTGGAATATACCCAGGTTTTACCTTCCCAATGTGGGTTATGGAAACAAAATGACCAAGACAAAATCACTGTCGGGTGGATGACCTAGGTAGTCTTTGTTGGAAGGGCTTTCATTTTACCTGGTTTGTTCCTAAGTTCCCTAGATTTGAAGTGTTCTCCAATATGGTGAACAGGTGCTACTTAAAAGAAAATATAACAAGAAATTAGGGGACATTTTGGTCATCTGGCTTACTTATTCAAGTTGTGTTTCTTTTTTTCCTGGAAAGTGACTTAAGGAGGTGTGATCTTTAATGTTAACAGATGTTTTTTGGTTGGACAGAAGCCCCACTAGCTGCCCGGTTTTTTTGTTTGTGTGTTTGTTTTATTTTTTACCTCTCAGTGTAAAAATAAATTCTGCCCCTCTATCCACTTCCCTTTGCCCCTCGTCCCCACTCATCAGGATTAAGGAGCAGCAGCAGTGTGATTTAATCTGCCTGTGTCAGCTAGGCAGAGGTAAGCTATATTGTCAGAGTTGACCATTTTGTTGTTGTGACATAATGAATTGTGAACAGTGATGCTGTTGTTGAGGCCATGAGCTAGCTACCCTGGTGACTGACCACAGACACAAGAACTTGAATCATAGCTGTAGTCTGTCTCTCCAGTGAGCCCGGCCTGTGCATCCTGTGGCATTAGGTGTTAGGATACGTTTGCTTGAAATAGTTAGAGTTCAAGGAAGGGAAGAGCTAGGAATTTTAGCTTCACGGGTCTTGCCTAGGTTATTTAAGAGAAAACATAAAATCATAAGAATGTATATAGCTGGGTAATGGATTAGTTGTAGAAAGCCCCTTACAAGAGAGCCTCTGAGGTTCTTATTGGCTCCATATCACATGCATATTCATTTATAGGCAAGACCTGAAGTCTTTCACCTTGCCTTAGATGGTTCTTGCTGTTACGTTACTTTGACTTTGTTTCTTTTTAAAACCCACATTCCCTGAGAAATCAGTCCATGCTCATGGAACCAGCACATCCCCAGCCTCTCTCAAAGAGTGCTTGGAATCTTCCACTCTTGCTCTCCATGTCTGTTCAGCCCAGTACAGACCAATTCAAGAATTTACTCTGTGCAAGGCACTGCTAGACTCTGAATGATACCAAGTCACCAAGACTCCATATTCTTTGTTTTTTATCTTTTAAAGAATCTATGCCATATTATCACTCCTTGCATATTTACTGAGCACCTATCCTGTTCCTGGCCCTGAGATCCACAGGAGATCTAGAGGGTGAACAGAACAGACATGACACCCTGATTTTAGGACATCCGCTTTTGCCCAGACTAATGCAATGGCCTCAAATGCTTGGTCACTTCCCTGATCCATTCCACCCTACACCATTAATTTTTAAAAGAATTTCTGGCCCTGATGGGGTGCCATATTGCCTCAGGATGAGGGCACTCTCTGGGCCCTGGTATTCTCAGCTCTTCCTTCATCTTGTTTCCTGGGATGTCTCCCAGGGCTTTTCCATATGAGCCATCCAGTGCATCCTGGTTGGTCTCCTTGCCATTGCCTAAACATGCCTCATGTCCCCACTCTGCTTCTGCTTATGCTAGCCTCCCTCCTGAAAGCCCTGCCCTTCCTGCCCACTGGCCCAACTCATGCCCACCTCCCAAGGCCCAACTTCATCAGTTCTGCAAGAAGACTTCCCAGCTCATTATAATCTCCCCTTCCTCTAGAAACACAGCACACATCGTTGGCTTCCCTGCTGGCTGCATGGGAAAGGTATGCCTAGAAAGCAGGCCATACACTAGAAAGTAGTGCTTTTAAACTGTTTGCGTCAGGGATTCCTTTGATAATCTAATGAAAGTCCTATACCTTATTACCAGAAAAATACATATATGCAAATATACAAAATTTTACATGTAACTTCGGATTTAGAGACCTGAAATCATCCATGGATTCTTTAGGGGGCTCATGGACCCCAGTGGAAGAAGCCTTCTAGAGTCTTTAAAAGCTACTGTTGTTAGTGTTCATTCTTTCTTGCCTTTGACATATGCAGAGAGTAGAAAATTGGTATGGGATGTGCATGCAAAAGCAATCTCTGTTATTATCTGTGTTGGGTGTGTGTTGAGTGACAGGGAAGGAAGGAAGAGGAGCTGTCTTACGTTAATTGAGAGAATATCTTTGTTTTGACAGGCTTGGCATTTTGAAACTGACAAGGTTTTATTGTTATTGTTCTTGGTTATCTGTTAACCATCCAAAAAGTTGGTTTATCAAAATTAATTCAGGGCCAGGTAAGCTTCATTTCAGGCCTCAAACCCACCACTTCTGCGTGAGTAGGCTTTGGCCTAGGGTTATTAAGGTAGGAGAGATAGGTTATTAAGGTAGGCTGGATTTTTCCTTATAGGAAAAAGATCGGCACAGTCAAGTTTTCCTGTATTCATCATTCATTAATTCATTCGTAGGATAACTGTTGAGTGTGTTTTCAATAAAAGGATGGTGCCTTTGTTGATAGGTAACTACTCAGGTTCTTCTTTGTCGTCGTCGTCTTCTTCTTCTTCTTCTTCTTCTTCTTTTTGTTTTTTTACAGGGTGAAGTTATTTTTATTGCTCCTGACTATGATCCAGGATCCTTTGTTCTCCTTTATGTGCAGTGCTGTTTAAGTTGAACGAGAACCAGTGAAAATACATTCGATGACAAATACTTCCAAGTCTGAATGCTGAACTCTGGCAACACATCTTTAATAGGTCCAGCCATCAATTAATGTGTGATTGTGGAGTGCTTGACCTTTTTTCAATTGCTTCCAGTGGTGAAACTGGGTGAAGTTTGAAAGGATCCCCTTGGTAGGTGGGGCAGGAGGTCCCTCTTTCCCAGAGCTCTTTTGCTAGTACCAGGAGTAAATGTCAACAGATGATGAATATTTTCTTCATTTGAATTCCTTACCAGAAACTTGAGTTTTTAGTCCCTGAATTTAAAGGATATCCTAAAGACATTTAAAGTTCCAGGGGCGCCTGGGTGGCTCAGTCGATTAAGCGTCCAATGTCAGCTCAGGTCATGATTTCACTGTTCCTGAGTTCAAGCCCTGGGTCAGGCTCTGTACTGACTGCTCAGAGCCTGGAGCCTGCTTTGGATTCTGTGTCTCCCTCACTCTGTGCCCTTCCCCTGCTCACTCTCTGTCTCTCAAAAATAAACATTAAAAAAAAAAAAGATATTTACAGTTCCTTAATGTTTAGGATAAGATAACTGGAATGGATAACTTACTGGCCTTGCTCCTTAGAGATGGTTACAGAGGAAACTAAAAAACCGCTTAAAGGAAAGTGACTCAGCTCTTTTGGGGCTGACAACGGGACCTCCTTAACCATGCTGGCTCCTGCCAAGGCAGGGAACCTGTCCCCACAGCAAGGCTCTCTGAAGTTTCTGTTGTTGGCTAGATTATGACAAAGTGGTGATGCTCAAATTTCAAGAAGATTATTGCCCCAAATTGTAAAACGTGTAGATAGATAAAGGGTCCCATCGCAGTAATAAAGTAACTTATGAATGTGGTCTAGCTAGCACCCACACTCCTGATCATTTTAGTGGAAGAAACAAGTTAGAGTAAAAGATTGATACAGTACTTTGGTGTTCTGTACACAATTAAATAATGTCATCAATGAACGTGATGGCCTTCATGAAGTTTAAAAAATTCTGGTTGTCCCTAATTACAACTTCATATTTTGAAACAATCCACTAATTGTAGAGCAATATATATTTATGATACTGGTTAATTTTATAAAAAGTAGTATTGCTACATATGACCATTCACCTCCCTCCCTCCCCATAGCAAGCAATTTTTTTTTTTTTTTTTTTTTTACTTTATGGCTCTGGAATAGAATAACCTTCATTTATCAATAATATTTAAACCTTTGGTCTTTCTTTAGTATTTTATACACCTACCTATGTCTTTAAAACCAATAGGAGTCAGCTGCTGAATTGCCATGTTAATTAGCTGTGGCTGAACAGGTAGCAGAGGGAGTACAGTGGAGGGCTAGGAAAGAGAACTGCTTTGGATATTTACCATCCCCCTCCTCTTAAAAAACAAAACAAACCCCAAACAACAATCTGTGGACTTTTCCCTTTAACAGTTGTTCAGAATTGAAAGTGTTCTGTCATATTTGCTTCTGGCTCTCCACAAGAGATCGCATTTGGCTTATTCAAACACAAACCATGTCCAGATGATTGTATTTTTACCTTAAACAAATTGTATCTGAATTCTTTTGCAGCAATAAGATTAAAAACAGTATCAAATTTTCAAGGAATCTCTGCTTCAGTAGGGGCGACACGTTTGTGTTACTCCTGTCAAAATGATTACCTCATGTGATCAGTCTCATGGGATCATGCTTATTGTAAACATGTGTTTTCCCCAGGAATGTGCATCATGCAGCGTGTCTCACGACTCAAACGGTAATGATGGCTGGGAAGAGGAGGGTCTGAATCCTTCATTTGGCGATACTAAGATTTCACTGAGTGGGAGGGGAGAAGGAAAGGGTGACAAAGGTGGCCTCTTCAGGCAGCACGTGGTACGGCTGTGTTGGAGACGTGGCAGCCACCTCGCAAGTTGTCTAAGGGGTGGCGTCAGTAACATAATACAAAATCCAGGTTTACAAATCAAAAACAAATGCAATTTGTAGGGAAGGATTGTTTGTGGATGTATGAAAGACTGGTGCAGGAAGCACTGAAATAATGTTGATCTTTGTCTTAATTTATATGCTCAAGTGCTGGGATTGTGCCATCTGAAGCCAAGCCTGGGAAATGGGAGAGCAGCTGACAGCGATGGCCTCTGCTCAGTTCCTTTGATTCTGGAACTTCCTTCTATTCTCTCAAAAGGGTTCGTGGCATATGGTTTCCATCTCATGAGTATAAAATGTACAAAGTAACGTATATTTGTTTTATAGATGCCCTTTAAGTGGAGACACCCCAAATCATTCATGTTTAGGTAGTGGTCTCCAAACCTTTGTGCTCATTCGCCTCATCAGTAAAACTTTCTGAGCATGCCCTTTAGCATATTTATTTATAAACACACACACACACACACACACACACACACACACACAGTGTGCTCATATGCAGTACTGATGTGTACATTAAAAACCATGGCAAACATAGAAATTTTCAAAGGCTGTTGTTCTGGACTCAGTAGAGTTTAGGGGCAAGGAGTACTTACAGGCAGCACCTAGAAAGCTGCAACTGATTAAAGAATGTGTATGTAACATTTGTGGCAAAGTGGATGTAAAATAGGCATGGGCGCATGATTTTAGGTCAACGAATGTATGTATGTATGTATGTATGTAAGTAAGTATTTTTACTTAAAATGGGCATTTGGGGTTGGGGAAGAGAATGGTGAATAAATAGATGTCCCCTTTACAAGAGCTATTTTAATTCTGTTTTTGGGACCACATGATCTAGAATGTTTTGAAAATTTCTGAAAGATTTCACAGTACATGGACTTAAGCAAAATAAGAAAAGATAGGAGGGGAAAAAGCAAATAATGCAAATATGGGATGCATTGCTTCAGAATTTCAATACCAATCTGAAAAGCATGTTTTGATAATTCCTGGTAACCAACATCTCACTGATTATAAATCTCTCTTCTGTTTGTTTATAATCCAATGTCACTAAATGTGTGGAAGGTGCACAGATTTATTTTCAGAGATCCGAGATGGGAAGGACCAATGTTGGTATAATTTGAGCCCACATTTCAGCTGCTTGGGGGCTGATGGATGGACACTGCCCGGAAGCATTTACCTGCACCACCTGTTTTGCAAACACAATGAATAGCATCTTGCTGAACAAGGGCCTCAATGTCGAGGTGGCATTCCAGTGTTTATTTCTGGACCTATGAGTTACTTTAGCACAGTTATTGTTAGTAGTTTATAAAGCCATATTTAAACTTGTATACTTGATTGTAAGATAGATTTGAATTGTGCACTATGTTGATTACTGTATATAAATGTGGAAATTCTGTACATTTGGTCTTCATGCTGTATGTATTTGATGTGTAAATGATAACTAATGGTTATGAAATAGCTTGCTGTGAATGTCTTTATTCCAATTTGCTTCTCTCTTTGCAGATTTGAATGTTTTAACTTTACACTCATGAGGAAAATCTGAAATCTTTGCATAGAACATACTGTTAAGTGGTAGTCTCTTAGATGATCGGGAAGATATTTTTCTTGTAAGGTTCTTGTATAATTAAAGCAGAGGTAATTAATTTTTTAGGCATATAATTTTCAGATAGAAATTCAACAGAATGTTTTTTAAGTAGAAAACAGGTCTTTGAATATGCTCTCCTACCCTCTCCTGCCTTTTAGTTCTTGCCCAGTGTGCCCCTCGGAGCTTCTGGGGAGTGATACCCACTAGTAGAGAGAAGAAAAGGGGGAGGGGAGCAGGACACACGCTAAGACCTTTGCTGTGGGTATGAGGCCTGATGATAGAGCAACTTCCCCTTCTGTTAATAGTGTCTAAATTAGTTTTTGTACCTCTCCAGTGAAGTAATTGTGATGTCCGTTTTGTAGATGAGGAAAGAGGCTTGGGGGGTAAATTAGGGTACAGTGGCTAAGACATGCTCAAGTCATTGATTTGCAGTGGTTTTAGAAATACAAATCTTACTTCCTAGTGTTCTGTCCATATGTGCCTGGCGATGAACCATGAAAGACAGCTGGATCTAAAAAGGCATGTCAGGATTGATGGAGACATTTAGGGTGTTTGAAATCCTATCTAGAAATTTGAGCAACTATTATCCAAATATTAGCTTCTTAGCATTTAGGGCAGATTGCGATAAGGTAACATCTAAAATCCCAAACTTCCCAAACCGTGGGACTATCTATTAAGTGGAAGATGAGAGAACCCCCTAATCCTACATTCTAGAGGTAACAGTTTGGCTTTCAGACCCCCATTCTCTCTTGACTAATAAATCCCAACCATTCAGCACTGCTTATTAACATAGACCCTTATTACATAGGCCCATAATTGAAAATGCTTTGAGACAATGTGTATCCACTTCAACTTAAATGAGCTCCGGACCCTTCTAGAACTTGTATGGGGGTTTTGGACTCAAGCCTGGTGTCTGTCCCACTAGGGAAGCTTGCTCTCCTTGCTTTCAGAGGCATCAGAAGGAAGGGGGGTGTTTGCCTTTCCAACATGCTGTGCTCTCAGAAGTGTTAAGAGAAGTATCTTGTTGCCAGTTGTCCTGAATATTCCATGACTTGATTTTTCATATTTTTGTCCTCCTTTCCTTTTAGAGGAGAGGCAGAGCAGTTGGTGTCCTGGCTCTCTCAGGGGCCGCCTGTTTTGTTTGCACAGGATGCCACTGTCAGCACCCATTAAACACTTCCCAGCTGGGCTCGTTCCCATTAGCAACAGACTTTTCTTTTGAAACCTACCAAGGTTAAAGTCGCTTCTGCTGTGGATGAAAGCAAACTCTGGAAAATGAAGGGAAGAGAACCAGCGTCCTCCCTCACAGTGTGGCTGCCTTGTGTGTCCAAGAGGTACCTGGTCGGTTTTCATGGTGGTGCACTCATTGTGAAGGCTTAGGGGTCCTCTCCAGTTGAGGGCCTGTTAGAATTGAAGGTTCACCTTACCCAGGATGGGCAGACACCCTAAGTGACTCATGCTCAACATGTATCCAGGTAAACCCTGATTGAAACAGCGGCACAGGGAGCCTCGAAAGGGAGAAGGAGAGTTGAGGGAAGGGCTGTGGGTGGCAGGGAGCAGCCCCGGACCCCTTCCCCAGCCCTACTGTATCCACACGTTTATTTTGTGCTGCTGCTTCCTTCTCCACCCTCACAGGTCTCCCTCCAACTAGCTGGTGTATTTAAAGGCAAATAGTGGAAATCTTAGGGCTGCTCAGGGATGTCAAATAGTCCAGATTCACCAGTGGTACAAGTGTAAGATGGGAGGTAAGTGGGGAGGCAGCCTGGGCCACACTGTGTGGAAGTCATCCCTATAAGGGTGAGGAGGTTTTCTGAGCAGGGGACTCACACGAGGAGAGGATATTTAATTCAGGTTTATCTGATGACAACCTGGACACAGGACACCTCAGAGAGGAGGCCGCAACAGAGCAGCTGGGCAATCTCAGTGGTTCCCAGAGAAGTCAGAAGTGGGGCAGGGGGCGCAGGGGGAGTGGGCAGGGGGGAGATGCCAGCCACAGAGCACAAGGACATGCCGAGTCTTGGATGCAGGGAAGGAGAGGGCCAAGGTAATGAGGTCTTGCTGGGAGCTGGGGGCTGCCAGGTGTAGGAAATGTGGAAAAGGGACACCGGTCTGGAGAAAAGCTGTGTTTGATTTTAGCCGCGCTGAATGTGAGGAACCAGTAGGGGGTGCAGGGCTGGAACTTGTGAAGGGGGTAAACGTGGAAGCAAATGGGCTGGAGAGAGAGAGAGTAAAAATCTTTAGCACCTGGGGCGCCTGGGTGGCTCAGTCAGTTAAGTGTTGGACTCTAGATTTGGGCTTAGGTCATGATCTCACAGTTTGTGAATTTGAGCCCCGCCTTGGGCTTTGAGCTGACAGCATGAAGCCTGCTTGGGATTCTCTCTCCCCCTCTCCCTCTGCCCCTCTCCTGCTGTGTGCTCTGTTTCTCTCTCAAAATAAGTAAGTAACTTGAAACAAAAGTCTTTAGCACCCTGCATTTGTATGTTCCACTGTCTTTAGGGTTAGTCTCTTAGTAACTCCTTGACCATGTCCCCTGGTGTCCTCGTATATAAGATGAGGGGTCTTGCAGTTTGATCTTCAAGCCCCTCCTCGCTCAAACCTCCTTTTCATTGTTCCCGATGGCTGAATACCACTTAATACCAATAAACACCGATTCCACCTCCTGCTTTGTTGATTCTCATAGTGTTGGAAAGAGGAATTTAGTGACCAAATCAGCCAGCAATAGCTGACATTTACAGATCACTTACTATGTGCCAAGCACTGTGTTCTTGGCAACCTATGTGCAGCAACTCATTTAACCTTCACAGCAGCCCGGTGAGATAGGTACTGTCACTGTCACCACTGCCGCCATCATAAGGACCGCCACCACCTTCCTCCTCAGCGTCACCATCATCACCATCTGTAGTTTATAGATGAGGAACTGAAGCAAAGAGGGGTTTAAGCAACTTAACCCCGGATCTCTGCCAAGTGAACAGCGGAGCTGGGGTTCAAGTGCACGGTCTGTGTTTAAGAGCCTGGCTGTGAAACCGCTGTGCCCCGCTAGCTCTACACCATTCTAGCATTTGCACCCCCAGACCACACAACCTCTCGAGTACAAGGCTGTGAAGATGCAGGGTGCTTGTGCTGAACCAGAAATGGCTTGACTTAACTCACTTCTCCCGAATCATTCCCAGCCAGCCCTGTGGGGTTTGCCTTCTTACAGAACACACACAGACCCTGTCATCAGGTCCCTGATCCATGTTCAGACAGACTTTGGTTCTCTGTGGGGAGCTGTCTGGTTTCCCTGGTCAATTCGCTTTGCTTCTGGTGGTCATGGCCATTGGCCCCACACACCTCGTTCACCTTGACTCCTCACAGAGGGAATTCCTGGGCGAATGACTGAAAAAGGCAGGATTCTTAGGGTGTCTACTGCCTGCTGCCCAGAGGAGCTCACCGCGCACATGGTTCTCCACTGCCTATAAGCAGATGCTGCACACGTCTCCACCTCTCACCCCAGACCTTGCTCCTCATTCTCCAGACCCACGTACGCATATGCCCGTGGGACGCTGCCTGTGGGTGTCTCCACGTGTCCAGATGTGAGCTGTCAACTCTCTTTCTCCCAGTCTACCATTTCTCAGTGTTTCCAAGCCACCGAATGTCTAAGCAAGACCCCTGTAGTCACCCAGTCCCGTGGCTTCTGCTTCCTGAAAACAGTTTAAATGCATCTCCTTCCTCAGCTCGGCCTGAACTTCCGGGGCTGCGGCCTCCCACTAGGTTCCTTCCTTCTGGTCTGCTTCCCCCGTACCCATTCTCCACCTTGCTGCCAGGCGAGTCGAGAATTTGGGCGTCATCCTTGTGCAGGGGCCGTGCTAGTCTTCTCTGTATCCTTCCAGTTTTAGTACGTGTGCCGCCGAAGCCAACGCCGTCAAGCTACTCAAAAAGGGAAACTGTCCGTGTTGCTTCTGTAGCGTTCAGGACCAAGTATGGGCACAAATGGCTCTCCGTGACCTGGAACCCGCCTCCCTCACCCGCCGTATTTCCCACCGCTGCCCTTCCCATCTTCACACACCAAACTCCAGATCTACCAAGATATGAAATTGCCACTTTGTTTTACCTGTCATTCCACCACTGAAGGAATGATGCTGTGTTAAAAAATTTTTTTACTGGCATCTTGTGTCTCTTTACGCTGATAATAAATGGTTGACTGTAGTTGATTTTTTTCTGTTTTCTCTGCTGAGTGCTTCCTTTTGCCAGACTTTCCCCAAGGAGAGACAGCCAAGGAGAAAGGTGTTCTCTTTCATCTCCTGACGTGGTGGGGGACAGAATGATAAATCAGACACTGACGCTACCCTCAGCGGTAGGTGAGACATGAACACATAAAAACTCTGGTAAAAGATAAATGCTGATAAATACCCCAAGAGAGGGACAAATAAGTTGGCTTGGACCCTGTGGTGGGGAGAGTCCTTCCGGCCCAGGAATGCAAGAGATGGAGCCCACTGTGCCTCTCTCCACTGTTCCCCTGCTCTCGCAGTCCTGAAGGTAACTCACTTTTCCAAGTCATGACACTTCCCGAGGGGCCCTCTTCCCAGCACAGAAAGGAGGAAACAGTGTCTTTCTTTGGCTAACAAGGCTTTCAGGAATCTGGAGGTTTAAAAATGGTGGTCCACAGACCATGTGATCTGAGTTGTAATAGGCGTAAGGAGCACCAGTACGGCTGGATCCTCATCTTTCTGAGACAACCCCCACTGTCAAGGACCCTCTCTCCACCATTAGCATCTCAGACAGGTAGATGACATTAGTGCTGAAGGGATAAAGGAGGCAAAGAGGTGTCTTTAAAGAGTTAAAGTGGACGTGGAACACATCTGTGGCAGGGAAGGATAGGGCATTACACCAGCTGCTCGGAGGCAGGTGGTGTGGGCTGACTGGGTGGATGTGCCCTATGTCTTAGCATCAGCTAGATCAACCCCTTCTTCTTAAAAGCAGCTTTTGCAAGTCACTGTCCAGAAGCTTTTCCTATGAGTGCATATTAGCTTTGGGACACTGTTAGGATGGAGCACCGCCCACAAACGCTTGCGGTTGCATCCTTAGCAAACATTCGCTTTACTTGCTGTTGCTGGGTATTTATTCCCCAGGCAGGGCTCTCCAGTGGTTGTAGAGTGTCCAATTTCGGGTGTTGGATAACTTTAAGATTCGTGTGCAGTAGGTGGAGGCCCAAAGGGAACTGCACGTTCCACCTCTTCCACAGCATGATACACATAGTAAATGCTCAATGAAGACTGGTTACAGGAATGGACACATCCTCGGGTAAAAGACAAATCAAATTGCTAAGAAATATCCAAAGTTTGAAGTTTGACATGACATACTGTGCAGAGGCAGCCAGTAAATTACTCATAGAACAAACCACAAGTGACTGAAATATGGGGTAGTAATTTTTGTAAGCTCAAGTGGTTTATGCAGTCCTCAGGATCTCTCGATGGAATTATAGCCCCGTAATTCAAATAGCTCCCATTTCCTTGACACACAGACCATGGATCTGAATCCCAAATCCTGCCCATGGTTGGTATACTGCGTTTTTCTCCACCCTTGCAGTCTTACGCTGCCCAACAAAATCTTTTGTATGTACCTCTCGAGTGTGAGGTACATTCACCTCCTCTTTGTCTTATATTGTTTTTCTGTATTATAATGTATTTAACTTATTAATGAGACTACATCCAATAAAACTGGCTTTCTTATGGGGTCGTGGAAGTTTATTCCTTTTAGCTACCAGCTTTTGAATCCTATAGGAAGCAGAGTGATGTTAGTGGTGCTTTCTTTGCTCAAGTATTAGCATGTATGGACTTAACCTGATCTCTGCACACAAAAATAGAGGGAGAAATCCCTGGTAGGTAGGTGATAAGCCTTCTTCTTTACTTTTTTCCTCTCCTGCTTCAAGCCTTCCCTGATATGAGGAATTTGAATTCATTGTAATTGAATAGCTATTGTTGTTAGCTCTCTTTCCTATAGATGGTCTTATACATATGCAGCTAGTACTTTAAAAGCAGGCATGTCACTGGGGTGCCTGGGTGGCTTGTCGGTTAAGTGTCCGACTTCGGCTCAGGTCATGATCTCACGGTCCGTGAGTTCAAGACCCGCGTCAGGCTCTGTGCTGACAGCTCAGAGCCTGGAGCCTGTTTCAGATTCTGTGTCTCCCTCTCTCTCTGCTCCTCCCCTGTTCATGCTCTGTCTCTCTCTGTCTCAAAAATAAATAAACGTTAAAAAGAAATTTAAAATAAAAGCAGACATGTCAGGTACAGTTATAAAGCAACTTATTATTATTATTTTTTTTAACTGGCCTTGCAAAGTTAGCCACAGTAGGACTAGTTGCCCCCCTAACACTGGGTGAAATTTTAGGCAAGTGTCATTGTTTATCTGCTTACTCTTGCATGGTGAAAAGTTGGGGGTCTCTTTAGTCTCTCAAAACAGGTGCAGTTCTGTTATGGATATGTGTAGTTGTGTAATAATCAAAACTCTGAATTGCATTCAACACTGCAGCTGCTCCCTTGCTTTGCTCGAATCTCCACCAGAAGAGAGCATGGTACTTTTATTTTGTGTCTTCTGTCGACCTGTACCTCCTGACCCCTTTCCCACCCCATACGTGCATTGGCTAGCCATAACTTCTGACCATTCTAGGGTTAGAGCAGAGGAACGCAGAGGAAAACATATCTAACTTGACTGCCACCAAAATGGTTGCAGATATTTGTAGATGTGTAAAGATGCCTCTGTGGTGGGCACTTTCACAGAAATTTTGGAGACCTCCTTGGCACTGGGAATCTTTCATCTGGCAGTTCCCATGACAGGCAAATTCATCTCCCCTTGGTTGGAACTCTACCGCTTTTCCAAAAGTGTCTTGAGCAAAGCGCCTTGAAGATGGTGCCATTATCTCTGTCTCTCTTCATGCTAAAATGTAGACCTCTCCACTAAAATGTTGAGCTCTCTACCAAACCCCAAGGGTGATTGGAAACTACTCCCACCCTTCCCCCACCTCTGCTAGACCTGCTTACGTGGTTTGAGACTCCACTGCAGAGTGGGATTCGTTGGAGCCTACTGTCCTGGGGCCTCAGTAGAAAGTGAGGGTATGCTCCCAATTTTACGTCCTGTAACACATGGCATATACATGTGAAAGAGAATCAAATAGTTTTTATGTGGGCTTGCTAGTCATAAGCCACCGATATCCTCACCTAAATGGGCAGGACTTGGGTGTCTCTCCTCAGGCTGGATGTGGGAGGCTTTTATCACAATGGCTGTGCTCCAAGCAGCTGCACCTTTCCTGTTCCTTCTCATGGGCTCCTGCAAAATAAGAGAATGAAATATTCTCTGTTAGTCCAGTGAACTGGTTGATCTTGCTCTCAGATCCTGAGGAACTCTGAAGCTATCTATCCCCTTGGTATACAGGAATATTTCCAAGTGTCCTTTTCTTTCAGTAACTTAGAATGAAGTTAACATCCATATATAAAAATTAATCATATAATCAATCTATGGGTATCTATTGCTCACCTTGTGCTTTGTTCTGTGCTAGTGATTTGGAGGGGCTAAATATATATATGAGAATATAAACTATGTATATGTGAAAAGTATCTGGCAAGTGGGCAAGGGGGGCTGTCAGGGGGCCTGGGTTGGTGACTAGTAGGAGCCCTTGGCCTTATGGAAAGCTGGTGGAATTTGATGGGAAAGATTAGTTATTAAAATTTCTCATCTAAAGCCAAGAATGAAGGATAAATTTTTCATAGAGGTTTATTCCCAAATTGTGATTCGGGTAAATTGAAATGATTTGTGTTTTAATTATGCCTATGTATTAGATGAAGGTTAATCTAAGACTTATAAAAAGAGTAGAAATTGATGCTTTTAAAGTCTGGGTGTTATGTGCTGGGTGCCATAGTGGTGCCCCTGACTAGTTGAATACGGTGGAGGGGTCCTGGTGAGAGTAAGTGGCAAATGGGTTTGTAACCAGGTCTGTGAAAGACACTAGAGCATGGTGGATGCCAAAAGGAGGAGTTTGGACTTGGTATGGGATGCAACAGGGACCTTCAAGTGGAAGGAAGATCAGCAAAACGATAAAGGAAGATTAATCCAGCAGCATTGGGTTTTAGAAGGGAAGAAAAGAGTATCTTATAGAACAGAGTGTTCCTTCCTTTTTATTCACATTGTTGCTCTCAACTTCTCAACTTGGGTCCTTATTGCTTCTTGTCAGAATTTCTTGCTCTGATGATTCCTTACCCCCCTACAGAGTAATCTCAACTCAGTAGCTTGATTGTCAAAGGCTTCCGATATCTGGTTCCTAAATTATTATTTTTGTGCTCCTCTATGTGAAGCTTTTTGATATGAACTGTATTCTCCACCTAAAAAGCTGCATTATTCAAAATTGTGTCATATCCTTGGCTGCCTTCATATCTTGGTTTATAGAGTTTTCATCCTTAATGGCTTGTGTGTTTCCATTCCATGCCTTATGGCCATATCAAATTCATCCTTCTCCAGGAAGTCTTCCTGCTTTGAGAAATGGTTCCTTCTTTTTAATTTCTGAAGTAATCACTGTTTGTCGGTCCATTGAGCACACCTAGCATGTGCCTATATGCTTTTCTTTTTATCTCGTGTTGGATACCACATCCTACATTCTAGATTATAAACTTCCAGAGATGACACCTGAGTTTCCATATTTAAAAAATTTTCCTCTAGGCCTCAGTAAATGTATGTTGTCCAAGGTAAAGACAGTGGAAGTAGAGGGGAAGATACAGATGCATGAATGATTTTGAAGGAAGAATTCACAGAACTTTGTGATTACTGAGTTATTGAGATCCTTCTTGGGGGCCTATTTTTATTTGTATGCTGTTTAAACTCTTGAGATAATGGGTTCCATATACATCCATACTCCTGTGCAAAGAAATTCTTCCTTTTATTTGTCCTAAATTGCCCTTTATACTGATGATCCTATTTAAAGCATAAGGTCTATATGCCTTTTAAAGGTTAGGGCACTGTTTAGCCAGACGCCCAAATATTTATATACTGAGACCTACACGAGTGTTGTCTGATTAATACCTGTCTTCTTGGGAAAGCTGTGAATAATGTCAACATGAACTACATTATTCCTGCTAAAAATTCATCCATTTAGTTTAACTTGCATGTAATGACACCTGAAAGTCAGGAGCTGTTTGCTGAGCGCTGTTGCAATACTGTTGTAGCTCATTCATAACGAATGGCGATGAAGTGCCCTCAGCATACCAAATGGGAGCATCAGCATAAATGGGAAATTTAGGGGCTCCTGGAAACCTTCAATATGTGATGAATATAAAAGGAAAATGCAGTGGGTCTCAGAGAAATCCTTGTTTGGAAAAAGAGACGCTTTCAGTAATAAAATTGAATTGGAAGTTAAAACTATGATATTAACCACATGCTTTATGTTAACGCCAGCTGAAATTTATCAAAATAGCTGAACAATGACGAAGGTGGAGCTGGAGCTATTAAATAGACTGAGGAGGGGCTGGGGAAAGTCAGAAACTCTCCATTTTCTTTTCATCCTTCTCCTTCCAATTTTTGATTCCTTCTTTTCTCTCCTGTTGTAAACATCAGCCTGTCCTCTCTCCTCTCTCTCATCTTTCCTACCCTGCGAGCCTACCTTCCCTCCTCAGCCGTCCTATTCCCTCTCTGTTGTAAGTTACAGGGTTTTGCAATTTGAGGAACCTTGAGACCATCTGATTTAGTCTCCTCCTTCTCATAGATGAGGCTAAAAAGCCCAAGAGGAATTAACGTCCTTGCTCAAGCCAGCCAGTGAGTGATAGGATCTGCCTGGGAAGCATCACATTTTAGTATCGAAAGGGCCTGGGATGTCATCCATGCCACTCATCCAACCAATGCAGGAGCACATTCTAAAATATCTAGAGTTAGCCTGGGGGAGAATATTTCCAGGGAAGGTAGCCTACTTCTTGGTTAGACGTGTTATTCTGTTGTTGGAACATTCTGATAGAAAGCTATGTTTTAGATTAAATTCTGATTCCCTTCCATTTTCTTCCACTGTTCCTACTTCTGTCTACTGAGTTTCAATGAAGGTTTCCTTTCCTGTGTTTGGTCTTTAAATTTGTGATGAAGGAACTGCACTTTTTAAACCTTATCTTCTGTAAACCAAACACCCCTGATTGTGTTAATGGTTCCTCCTGTCACGTGGGTTACGCTTTCTCTCTTACCTCTTTAGAGCCCTCCCCTTGGTGATCTCTAGTCAATGTCACCCTTAGAGAATGGCAACAGATTTAGACACAATACTTCAAACAATATTTAATCCACACAGACTGCAGTGTCATCATTACCTATCAAGATCTGGAAATTTGATCAGTTTATTAGTGCTCATCATGTTAGCTTATTGGGAGATTAGACTCAGCTGAAACCCTCATGTCTTCTCCATTTACACCGCCAACAAGCCAGATCTTTCCAGCTTCTCATATCTGATTATGTAGATGATTATAACATTAAGTCTTAATCGCTATTCCCATCAAATTTGATCATTTTGGTTTTGTACAATTTTCCCCAGCAACCTCGGTTCTTTCTGGATTGGTAGCCTTCATCCATGTTCCCACGTTTTACAGTGTGCCGGCAGCTTCCTGCTGAACAGCCAACTTCAATCAAGGTGTAAGTTTATTTGTAACTACAATTAATTTATTTCTAACTACAGTGATATCTGCCAGATAGGATGTTGGTGACAGAGTCACTTGATACAGAGTGGAATGGAGTACTTCTTTGCCTGTATCAGTTAAGGTTCATTTGATTATAAGCAATGGAAATCAACTAGAAAAAACCATTATATCTCACAGAGTTAAAGGAAGAATGGGACAACCAAATCTCAGAATGGGCAATTCTACAGGTAAGTGTTCGTGATGTCTTCTAGAGATTGGTGACTCCTAGTCTCTGGGTTTTTTCATTCTATCTTTCAAAAGTCTTCATGAAAAACATCTAATTGATCCCACTTGGGTGCCACTGAGGTCCCTGGACCCCCCACTCTTGGTTGACTCACTATGCTCTGAGTCATGGAGTCAGAGGTACAAAATTTTGTTCTATATGCACAGAGCCATCAGGACCCAGCTCCTGTGCCCTTGACTTCCAAGCAAAGAGGGAACAGTATAGGCTGGTAAGCCCCACTGAGGCCTACTAAGGGGACAGCGAAGTATGAAGAGAGTGCCAAAGGAAGAGAGTGTGCTCACTGGAATATATGAGAATGGAGCTTCATTAGCGTATAACACAGCAAGGTCAGGACAGTAAAAAGATTTTTGCAAACAGCTCTGCAGTGCTGGAGAGCAAACGTGGGAATGGTGGCAGGTTTAAAGACGCTACCAAATGGAGTTTTACTGTAGGGGTGATTCTGCCATAATTTTGCTGACCTCATTCGCTCAGCAAACAGTCATCAAATGCTTATTATGTGTTTACCATGTGTGAGTCATTGCTACAGGGTTAGGAAAACCATGGTGAATAAGGCAGATATAGTCTTGCTCTGGTGGGGCTTATCATTTAGTGTGTGTATGGGCATATAATAGACAAGGAAACAGGATAACAGTAAATGTTATAAAGAACACAAAACGGGGTAGTGTTAAGAAGAACAACTGGCCTGGCGCATGGTCTGGGAAAGCCGTTCTAAGAAGATGACGGTTGAGCCGAGGTCTGAACATCTCAGGAGACTGCCATGTACTGATTTGGGGGGACTAGTGGTATCTGGCTTGTTTAGTGTTGAGTCCTCCCCAGTAATTCTAGTATTTGAAAGTGAATCACAAACACAGCACGTCTGAGGGCCCAGCTGTAGGTATGTCGCTATCAGGTGATGACTCTTGACGTGGCTCTGAGAACATGGCGGCTTTGGTGGCGTGAACGAGGCAGTAGTCCTTGGAGTTACCCAGCTTGGTATGGATGTATGAAGAATAGGCAGAAATTTAGATTTAGCTTCCCAAAGCTTCATAATGAAGAGTGGGAATTTCTGATCCCACCCCGCCCCCCCTCAATTGCACTGCTCGGCATTGTCCTCCATTTTCCCATTGGCTCCCTCCTTAGACAGAGGTCCTGGAAGGACTCAGAGAGTTCTCAGAGATCAGCAGGCCAAAATCTGCATTTGATAAATGAGAAAACTGAGAGGTTAGTTGCCTTGTCTAAGATCACACAGGTAGTTAGGGCTTCCTCTGAGGATTTGACTCAGGTTTTCTGTTCCCTGGTTCAATCCTCATTCTTTCAGATCACCCTGGCGCTGAAGCTACAGGAGTGTTTTTTGAGAACTACATTTCAAACTAGGGTGGGATCCAGGTTCACATTTAGTGTTAAAAATAATTATTTCATAAAACTTCTAAAGATGAAATTAGTATTAGATAAGAAACTGTTTTATAATCAAATATTGTATAGGTCAGTAAAATATATTATTGAGAACAATTAATAAGTGATGAATATGTTATAAAACTATTAAACGGTTACGGAATTACGCAAAGGGCCAATTGACTTTATAGTGGTGGGGAGTGGGAAAGTGGATCATGGGAAACTGCAGGGAGGAGCTCATGATTAACCTGTGTCTTAAAGGAAAAGTAGTAATTCACTGATGTAGTGGAGGTGGGAAGTACAGGAGAGCCATCCCGGAGAGACTAGTGTAAGCAATGGGTTAGGGGGCTATGTAGTAGGGAAGTTTGGAGAAAGAGGCCAGACAGGAGAGTAGGAAGGCAGATAGGACTAGGGTGTTAAGAGCCTTGTTTGTTTTGCCAAAGGCTTTTAGCCATCCTATAGAAAAATGCTGTTCAAAACTACTGATCACTGTCTGTGATCTTGGACACGTTTGATATTTGTGCTGTCCAATATGGCAGCCACATGTAGCTCCTGAGCCCTCGAGTTTTTTTTTTTTTTTTCTTTTTAGCTACTGAGCGCTTGAAATGTGACCAGTGCAATGGAGGGATTTTGATTTTAGTGAATTAAAATGTAAATTTTAATAGACACACACAGTTAGTGGCCATCATATTGGACAGTGCAACTTTAGAACGTGTGGGGCCATAAGCAGTTCTAGGTAGGTGAGTGATACAATTAGATATGTGTTTAATGATTCCTCCAATGGAGGAATTGTTACTATGAAGCTATATTTATGCAATTCTATGACAATCAAATAAGGAAAAAATAAATTCATTGATTTTTGTATCAACTAGCCTTAAAATGAAAACAATGATGATTTTGGTTTGGAGGAAGCTCAAAAAATAGGCTCTTCTTTTTTTTTTTTTTAATTTTTTTTTTTAACGTTTATTTATTTTTGGGACAGAGAGAGACAGAGCATGAACGGGGGAGGGGCAGAGAGAGAGGAAGACACAGAATCAGAAGCAGGCTCCAGGCTCTGAGCCATTAGCTCAGAGCCTGACGCAGGGCTCGAACTCACGGACCGCGAGATCGTGACCTGAGCTGAAGTCGGACGCTTAACAGACTGAGCCACCCAGGCGCCCCAAAAATAGGCTCTTCTAATGCGTATACTCCTGGTATCAGAAGGAATGCTCCAGTAATAGTGTTAGTAGCCATTGTATTGTGACATATCAATAAAAAGATAATGGCACATAAAATACTGTTAAAACTTACGTTATTATTTTTTTTCTAAAGTAAGCTGCATGTCCAACATGGGGCTTGAACTCATGACCCTGAGATCAAGAATTGCAAGCTCTACTGACTGAGGCAGCCAGCTACCCCATAAACACTGTTTTATTAAGGTCCCCCTTCTTTCCTTAGATTGTTAGAATGCTGCATTTCTGTAAGGTTTCTGAAATTTCATGTATATATTAAGAATGTAATAATTAAAAAAAATCCATCCTAGTTCATTTATCTGTCACTAGTTAAGTTGCAAATTACGTGGTGGCTAACAGGGAAATCTTAAATCTTTCATTAGCACAGGATAGTCTCCAGAGAGACTGTGACTTCAACACACATTTTGGATATATTCCAAGCTAGGGAAGATATCTTTCAACATTCCTAAAAACAAAACAAAGAAATCCTTTTAGCTCCTGAAGGGCTAAGGTCTTGTTTGGCCCACTTGGGGTGGGACTTGGGCTGTGCCGGGGGCATGGTGTCTACTTCCCACCCAGACTACAGTGTGAATTCACCTCCCCTCCTGTTCCCTGGAGCCTGTTTTGGTTGATCTAGTTCAGGATTTCATGACAGGCCTAAGCCCCTGATCTCAGCTACTCTAGAGAAGATGTAACCCTCAGAAATTGGTCGTGGAATACCTCATCCTGCTATCTGTCCCAACCCCCCGCCGCCTTGACTGGCCTAGGGTTAGGCCAAGAGTCCAGATCCAGATCGGTACCATAGGAAAATTATACACCATGACAAATCAGAGCTTTTCTGTTTGTTTGTTTTGTTTTGTTTTTGTTTCTCTTCCTTCCCCTTTTCCTCCAAAGCTAAGGATATACCCAGACTTCCTATGGGTACCCAAGGCCCCATCCAGAACTAGGCCTATTTCTGGGCATGCAGGATTGTTGGGGACCAGGCAGACGCGCAGTTTTTCCAGTCCTTTGAAGAGGTGAGCAGGGCTTTTGGACATCATATTTATCCCCCCACCCCCTGCTTTTACAGGTCTCTAATCTCAGAAACCAGGCGGAAAGGATACCAAGTCACCCACAAGAGGGCAGCAAATGATTTCCATTCCAGTTTCGTTTCTCTGCCACAGAGCTTCTATTTAGTCAAGAAATAAAAATTTGATGCTGACGGGAGGAATGGGGCCCGGGGTTCATTTCCCTGTGCAGCTTTTGCACAATTCTCATGTACCCTTGTTAGTACAGCTTATTGCTGGAGTGTGGCAAGTCCCGGCTGGTGGTCTCCTGGCCCGAGCAGGCAGGATGGGGAGGCCTGTGGGACCTGGCCTTCCTCTCTGCTCAGCATTCAAGGTCAGGATTTGTTCCTGAGGAAAGGAACAACACAGACCTGCATTTGGTATTTTTCTTGTTTCAACCTCCTTGTTGTGAAAGATTCCTCAGTTTGTGCTTCGGCCCAAATTATCAGATGCTGGTCAGTTGCCAATATGCCCAAACAGGAGACTGAACAGGTAGAGATGTCTCCAGGCCAGAGGACTTTCCCTCATTGGTCATCATGAGGAATACTGCCCTGTTGGTGAATGGAGTGTGATTATTCCCGCGTGCCCGCAGGGTGAGACTCAGACAGGCCTCGGTTCAGTTGTGAGATGGCCTAACCCGGCATCCTTTGATCACCTCCTTCTCTCTGCCCTTCTTTCTCATGAGAGGGGCTTTCTGTGGTCTCCGGGTCCAAACCAACAAATATTTATTAAGCACCTCCACTGGGTAGGTGCTCAAATGATGCTAATAACAACAACTTATTTATTTATACACATTTGTGTATGCCCAGCTGATACCACGATGTTTAATGAATCCCCTAAACAACCCTATGAGGTAGTTATTATTCCAAGTTTATAGATGAAGGAATCGAGGCTGTGAGAAGTTAAGCAGTTTGTCACTTAGCTAGCCCAGGGGAGGAGCAGGAATTCGAACCTACGTGTGGCTGACTCCAGTACCCTAACTGGGGTGCCCACTGGTTTTCTTCCTAGAAAGGCCTTTAGTCTCAAAGACCTTGTAATTTAATGTGGTGGTTTTCCACTTGAGTGCACATCAGAATCATCTGGAGGGCTTTTAAAAGTTTTTTTTTTTAATGTTTATTTATTTTTGAGAGAGAGAGAGAGAGAGAGAGAGAGAGAGAGAGAGAGAGAAAGACAGGGTGTGAGCGAGGGAGGGGCAGAGTGAGAGGGAGACACAGAATCCGAAGCAGGCTCCAGGCTCTGAGCCATCAGCACAGAGTCCGATGTGGGGCTCGAATCCATGAACCGCGAGATGGTGACCTGGGCCGAAATTGGACGCTCAACCGACTGAGCCACCCAGGTGCCCCTGGAGAGCTTTTAAAAATCCCAATGACCAGGGTCCTATCCCAGGCCGGTTAAAGGTGTGTGTGTGTGTGTGTGTGTGTGTGTGTGTGTGTGTAGGTGTGTGGACGGGGGTGATGTCATAGGCACTGACATTTAAAAAAGCTCCCCAGGTGAGTCCTGTGTGCAGCCAGAGTTGAGAAGCCCAGCCCTTGTGGACAGGAAGGGATAGGTGATGTGAAGTCCAGGCAGCCAAAAGAAGAGAAGGGTACACTTGTTTAGGTAGGGATCAGGGGTGTTACACACCCCTCTCCAGCAGACAGTTGACTGTTCCTGTGGAGGTGGGTACTTACATGCGAAAAAAGCTCCCCTTTGGTAACAGTGACAATAACATTTTTTTTCAAGCACTGGCCCCTTGTAAGGCAGTTTTACATTTGACCATTATTAATGCTTTTAATCCTCTCAACAAGCTAACGCAGTAGGGCCCTACCTCTTCATCGAGTCTAAGATGCTGTGGGTTCTAAGATGCACCATCATTTTATGTACACTAAGAAAGAAAGAAAAAAAAAACACTACCAACTAGTTTTACGTCCCTGTAAATGATGATTTTTTTTTTCAGAGATGTTAAAATGTGAGAAAACATGCATCTCGAAATTAATGAAGCATGGTGTTGTTATTTCCCTTAATAGATGAGGAAATGGAGGCGAGGGAAGGTGAGTGTCCAAGATCATCCAGGCAGGCAGGCGCATGAGCGTTTACCGTACCGTCAATATTCTGCCTCAATGTAATTTGTAATGGCAAGATTAAGTTTCATATAAATATGCCCTAATTACTTTAATTACTCCCCTAATTTTAGTTGATTATATCTTGATGCAGGTTTTTATATGTGTCTTTTCCCAGGGCACTGCCAAGCATACATTAGGTGCTGACTATTTTACAGTCAGTGATTCCGTTAAACCACCCCCACTGGTTCTCATGTGTCCGGTGTGAGATTGAGGCTGGGACCTCGCAGGCCTCTTGTAGAGCTTTCGCATTTCACCACTTCATGATGAACTCTGTGGACGGTGGGATGCCGATCGGCTGCACATGGCTGCTTTCTTTGTCCAGCCTCTCAAGTCTCAGGTCGGCCGGCCTCGGATGGTCCTCCACTCTGCACTCACTCAGCCGCTCTCTGGGACTAATGACTACTGGTTGCATAGTGATTCAGGTCTCGGGTGCATTGCTTCCCATCGAGCATCGGAAAGTGAGTGGATGGTTGTGACCTGAGGGCTGGGCGCACTTGATGATCAGGAAACAGTTGCTGGGGCTTTTTGATTCTGACAGAGCCAAGTGTTTTCACTGCAAACATCTGTAGACGTTCCTCATGCATGAGCCATGATCAGATCGTGGCACTTCTACAAGAAGCCTGACCAGTTTCTGGTAGAGCCTTTCCTTTTCTTCTGAAGGCTGGAGTTCAGACGTTAATGAAAGTGGCAAAGTTTATAGTTTAGGGGGGAAGGTGGCAGGTTATCTCAGCTGCTTGAGGGTCTGGTTGGTCATACCTGAAAACAGTCAGTACCTCACTCTGACGTAAGTATAGCTGGACCCCGACCTCCCTGTCCTTTATCAATCCTCATCTGTTGGTCTGGGTATTACAGGATTTTCCCACATGCACTGGGACCACAACTGAGACATCATTCAACTGTTGGTGGGTCACGTGGACGTGTTGCTTATTTTCTTTCACAGGAAGTAGATTACTAATAGGCAGGGCTAGCATCTTGAGATTCCAAGACCATTCCTGATTTACCAGAAATACATTGTTTTGGTTATTTATTGTTGTATAACAACCTCCCCTCCCCCCAAATTTAGGAGCTTAAGACAAAGGCCGATTTATTAGCTCTCATTTGGTTCTGTAGGTTGACTGGACTCAGCTGAGCAGTTCTGCATGTGTCACTTGGAGTCACTCATGTGACTGTCGCCAGATGGTAAATGGTACTGGAGTCATCTGAAGCTAGACTTAGAAGCTGGTAGGACTGAGCCTCCCTCTCTCTCCATAGTCTCAGAGCCTCACCTGTTCATGGAGATTCTCCACCAGGGTAGACAGATTACCTACATGGTGACTCAGGGATCCCAAAAGAACAAAGATGGAAGTTCCTGGCTTTCTCAAGGCTTAGGCCTGGAACTGGCCTAGTGTCATATCTAATCATTAGAAATGTTAGTTAAAGGGCCAGTATAGATTAATAAATGACACTTTTATGGAGGGAGTTACAAAGCACTTTCTGCTGTTTTTAGTCTACCACATATGTTCACACTTTGTGTAGTGATATGGGTGAATGTAGGCCAAGAGACAGATCTGACCCCAAGGATTTTAGGGTGTGAATGGCTTCTCTATTCTTGCTTTGATAAAGATGCCAAATGGGTCTGTGTCCACTGGCAAATGTTTTATTAAGAAGAAATGGGAAAGTGTAGTGGGTGAAAAGGATATTTGGTGTCTCTTTGCTTCGGGCATTGACCATCTAATCTAAGTACAGAAAGGAAACTTAGGCACTTTTCCTAATTGACAATGAGATCTTACCTCTAATAGCTATCATTTTTTTTTTTTTTTGGTCATTTTTGCTGTGTTTTGGCTGGTGAAGCCCTTTTCTCAAGTGTTGGTGCCCTTGGAGAGCTCACAGCAGAGCCTCCACTGGGATGAATGAGAAGAGAGGGTCTAGCTGTCCCCATTTAGACTGCATCTCCTAGAGGACAGGGCCTCTCACCCACCCTTGTAACTATAGCACCGGACACAGGCTCTTCCTGAGTAGACAAGCGGTTAATTGGTTTTCACCGAGCCACCAGTATAAGGAATGAGACAGGGCAAACCTGGGCAAGCATGGATAATGACAAGCACAAGAGACAAAAGAAAACGTAATGTCTTCCTACACACAGCTTCATATTCTATGAGAGGAAAAAATAGCCCCAAGGGAAATACTTGAGACTGAAATCAGGACAGGATCACTAAGAAAATCTTCAGGGATGCTCGTAAAAAGGGAGAGAACTCAGGAGGGCCAAGTGAGTGTAGGAATAGGGAGAATGTAGCGTGGCTCAGCCTTCTCCAAGTTGTGTGTGCAGGGAAATGGGGAGGAAGCCCTGATAAAAAGCAAATTCTTATTTAGTCATGTGGGGTGGGGTCCGAAAGTCTGCATTTCGAACAAGTTCCTAGCTCTTGCTGATGCTGCCAAGAAGGATCGATGCAGAGACGAAAAATCAGAAAAGTTTTCAGGATGGAGAAAAGGAGGTGAAGTTTGGAGGTGTTGCTAGAGGATCCTGCTAATGGAATCACTTTTCTGTGGACAGCTCTTAACTTAGGAACACTTCTGTAGCAGGACTGTGAGACATCATGAGGCAACGCCCTTCTGGAAGAAAGCTGTGTGGGAGTGAATGGGAGAGCACTGTCTCGGGTTTTGTCTTTTTATTTCGTATAACGCCAGCAAGTTGAATTCAGATATTTTCTTAAATATTCCTTGCTCCGCACTCCCCAGTATATTGGGATTCGATTTTTCTCGTATTACCCGTCAAATGGTCTCAGGGATTCATTCCTGGGGGGCAATAGGGAATTTGCTAATTTTGATACTGCTGAGAGATTATGGACAGATGCTATGATAGCCCCAAATCCATTTGAAGATGAAAATGATGTATCAAGACCTCAGATGGTCAAAAAGATGTGAAATGCTTGAAAAATCTATTGAAAGACCATTTCCTATTTAAGGTTATTATTTGTTTTCATTTTTCCTGCATGGCAAGACTTTAACATTTTTCAGTTCAGTATGGTAACCATTTGAAGTTACCATACTTCTACTTCTAAGAATATGCTTTTAGGCTCCCAATAAAACGCTGTTGATCATAGGGGCACTCAATACTGATGGACTACAGGGGATATTATACCCGAGAAACCACTGGCCTCCACTGTAGCTACATGGAGTTCCGTGTCTCTATTCTATCTGAGATGGATGGGTGCATGGCCACCATTATCACTTCCATGGTGCGGGCTGTTATAGACTGTAATGGGAGGTTAATACCTGTGCCGATTTATGACCTCCAACCACCCCAAGTTACTGTTCAGGTAGACAATATCTCTTCTTATCACATCTCTTCTGTTATAACGTGGGAGATAGTGACCAGGGTCCAGATAAATAATACCACTTGAGTTCAATTAGTGATTTTTCTATCATAGTAGTTATTTCACGTGTACTCTCCCAAGCTCTGTGAAATGTGGTCTCATGTCTTTCCTGTATAGGAACTGTTGATTTGTGACACTCATTTTCCAGATAATTGTTTTCCTTGGTCTTGTATTGCCACAAACCACTCCCTAGAAAGCTGATCCTGTATCTTCTTCTTTTAAAGTGGTCCAGTTTAGATAAGGAAACATGATTTCAGATTCTTATCCAAAGCCTATGCAAACCACTTTGGTTGAGAAAATTGGTCTGTAAATCTTGCAGGGTTCGGGAGCTTCTTAGGCACTTACATGGGTTCAGGTGGATCAGAAATATTGATACAGCCTGTCCTTCAAATTACAGCATGGCTCCTTGAAGCCAGCCTGTAATTGCAAATACTGAGCAGCGTTATAAGATGGAAAGGACAGATATCTGGATGTTTTGAACTCTAAAAGGAACTTTAATTTCCATTTCAGCTTCAAGTTAGTCCTCTCCAAAGGCAAAGCTTAGTTTGTCCTCTGGGGCTCACCCGGCCGTGATAAGAAACAGGGCCACAGCTCCAGGGGCCACAGCTGAAGGCAGTCAGGTTGAAGTAATGCTACATCTGCCTCATCTGGCTGAGTTGAACTGCGTGGGGTGGTTGTGGTAGCCAGTTACGGAGAATGGCGTACAGAGCGCCGATGTGCATGCCCTGTCGGGGAGAAAATCAATGGTAACTGCTACTATTTATTGTATGCTTACTGAGTGCTGGGCTCCGTGTACTCATCATCTCATTTCATTCCATCAGTAGCCCTGCAAGATGGGCATAATCATCCCCATTTCCCAACAGAGAAAGCTACAGCCTGGAGAAGAGAGATCTTCGACTTTCTGCCAGGACGACAATGGAAGGTCTTGTCAATATGGCTAGCTTTAACAGTGACAAAATAGCAATTGGATCGGTCTCCACCTCCAGCCTCATCTATCCTTTCAGCTTCTTTGTCCTGCCTGCGAGCCTTCCCCGCCACCCACCCGACCCTGCTTTTTCCCTGGGGGAATGCAAGGAGGGCAAGATTTGAAGAGGGGGAAGGAGCAGAGAAAGAGAATGATGTTAGTGGTTTAAGCTAAGAAAAGACTGCACAGACTGAGAGTGGAGATGAATGGAATAGAGTTGCCTCATCTGGATCCTCTAGGCCCATTTTTTCACAGGAAGGAGACACGAATGGCCCAGCAAAGAAGACCCAGTCTTCTTTGCCTGGTGAATGGCAGGAGGGCAGGAATGGCGGAGAGGCTCCCTGGGGCCAGCTGTCTTTGGCATCATTGCCAGCACCAAGGATGCTATGGGGTGGAAGATACAAGAATCTTGCATAAGTGTAGGGGGCACTCTCCTATTCTTGAATTCTGGGTCAGTGGCTTCTATCTCATTAGCATTCAGAATTCAGATAGTTTTTTCACTTTGTTTTCAATACAGGGATCCAGACTTTGGGGGAGCCCCTCCTTTCCTTTGTCACATCTACAGTGTGCCCCGGGGGGGAACTGTGCTGCTGCACGGTGCCTCACGGAGCCGCGAGGTGAGGCACCACAGACCCTGGTTCTGAAAAGTCGAGTCTTCCTTCTGGAATTCTCCATAGCGGCTCTGGGTTTGCAAGGCAGCTTGTCTCCCTCCTTTGAAACTGGGATTATTTGCTAAGCAAAGGCAGCACCATCACATCTTGCTGATGCTCCGAGCAAACATCAGTAGCAAATGATCCTCTTAAGCAAGTGCAAGTGGCTGGAGGCAATGCTGAGGGCTAAAAATATGGAATGGACTAAAACCAAAACAACCGCTCAGCCTCAATGCCACTGCTCGGGAGGACCCCTTTAGAATACTGATGTGGGGAAGGTGTCTTGAAACCGCAGGCTGGAGGAGTAGGAGAAGGCGCTTCTTTCCCTCTGAGCAAATTGCTCACATCCTGGGGCACCGACTCAGACTTTCAGCTTTTCTGCTCTGTCTTTGTGGCTGGAGAGAGGCCCAGGCTCTGAGACCAACTTGGATGAGGGTATAAGAGGACTATTGAGTGGAAAGGCAAATGCCTTCTGTACATTCTGGCTTCTTGATTTCAGCAAGCCGAATCCCTGTGAGCCCAATGGACCATTTCCCATTGCTTTCAATGGATGGCAGAAATCCCTGCTACTTGAGCGAATGGCCTATGTCTCGAGTTTGGAAAAGAGAAATCCTTGGATATCTTTCACATGATCCTTGCTCAGTCTTAGCATTCCTGTCAGCAGTTTATTCTAAATCACAGGAATTCTCTTTTCTGACAGAGGCCTGGGACAGGGCCTCTTTGCACGGAAGGGAGTCAGGGAATGTTGATGGCTGGTGGCACTTGTGTTATTAGGTTACTAATATCACTAGGTTACTGACGTAATTGGAGCACATAGAAGTGGGACCACATGAGGGTTCAAGCTTCTCAACTATAGAGCTATCTGTCAGGTGGATATGTTTTCAGATGCTTGTGGTGCTTGTTGGAATTGCCCATGAGATGTTGGTGTTTGCATTTTTCTGGAACCTGATCTCAGTTCTCCTTTCTTCTTACTGGAGTCATTAGGGTCCTGTTTGCTTCCCAGGTTGTTGAATTTCCAGCCTCTGTTGGCTCCTCTCCCCCAGGCTGGATCTTCCTGAACACATCTGTAGTCTCAGCTCTGCCCTGGGCCCTAGGACGAATCCCATTTCCAGGTAGGAGAGATTTAATGAGTTTCATGTTTCAGCATGAGTGGCCTTTGGTGCGAGTACAACCATGACCAATTCTGATAACCTGAAGTTGTATGCTGGTCCAGAGACAACATCTCACTCTGTGCCCTAGGTCTGAGAATTGATCTTCTGTCTGGTAGTTGTTGCTTTTTCATTGGAGAGTTTAGTTTTTGTGCTATTTGCCTCTTACAAATTATTGTGTCGACAATCTGCCATTTGTTTTGGTTTCTCCAGGATGTGAGCTCTTCTCTTATTAGATGCCTCCCTGTTCTTTCTCCCTAAATACCTTCTACCTGCTGATGGATAGCTCTGGTGCTGCCTGCCTGTTGGAGCTGCTGAGTTTCTTTTGTGTTCCTCATGTCCCCTAATTGGGTGCCTTTATTGGTAGCATACTATCTCTTTACAGACTCTGACTAAATGCCCATCCATCCATCCTTCCACCCACCCACCCAACCACCCATGCACTCACTCATCCATCCATCCATCCATCCATCCACTCATTCCTTCCTCTATCCATCTAGGAGTTACTGAGTGTCTACTGTGTGCCAGGCATCATTTTCTGTGACCATGCAAGAGAAAGAGAGAGAAAGAGAATGAGAGAGAGAGAGAGAGAGGAGAGGGGCAGAGGGAGAGGAGGACAGAGGATCTGAAGTGGACTCTGAGTTAACAGCAGGGAGCCTGATGTGGGGCTTGAACTTACGAACCGTGAGACCATGACCTGAGCTGAAGTCAGATGCTTAACTGACTGAACCACCCATGTGCCCCTCATCTTCTGTAACTATACTCTTTAAAGAACACATTGCACCCAGCGGGCCGTATTTCCTTCCAGTGCTTATAACTAGGTCTATCCTTCAATTCCATTATAGGGATTCAGTCATGGGACATTCTTCCCTGATGTCAGGCCCCTCCAGCTGCTCTGTCTAGTTATACTTTATTGAGATTTCTTAAAAAAATTTTTTTTTAAGTTTATTTATTATTGAGAGACAGAGACAGAGCATGAGCAGGGGAGGGGCTGAGAGACGGGGAGACACAGAATGTGAAGCAGGCTCCATCCAGGCTCCGAGCTGTCAGCACAGAGCCTGGTGTGGGGCTTGAACTCATAAACTGTGAGATCATGACCTGAGCCGAAGCTGGACGCTCAACTGACCGAACCACCCAGGTGCCCCACTTTAGTGAGATTTCTTATTTGACCATTCATGACAGGGTCTTCAATTCAGCTTTTTCATTCTTTCCTTATGATTCTGATCACCATATAAACATATTTAGTTTAACATTTTAAATTCAATTATTACTAACTCTGTGGTATTCCTTGAAGTTTATTAAGAGTCAGACTCTGGCCAATGTAAACATGATTCTCTTATTTCAGGTATGTTCAAACTCCTTCTAAGTTGTACAATTAGTTCATATTAATTCCATTCCTACTTTCACCTTGATAAATTTTAATGTGTCCTTCTGAGAAATTTTATACCGTTTTGTCAAAATCTCTCATATTTTAAAGACACTTATGGAAAAAGTTGTGGAAAACACAGAAAAAAACAAGGTGAAAAGGAGTGTCTTGCCCAACTCAGGCAACCTCAGAGAGCAAGATCAGAGAGAAAGCCATTCACTGCTCTCTCTTCAGACTCCTCAAAGGTAATTATTGTTCAGCTTTGCAAATCAATCGTTTAACATTATTTTCTTTGAAGTGGTAAATTTGTTCTGCAAAACAGTCAAATGGCAGAAAAGAGTTAAGAAATTAAGGAGACATAACAAAATTAGTTGGTTTGAAGGAGCAGGAAAAGACACTTAACAATCTGAAAACGTGATAAAGGAATTTTTTTTTTCAAGTTACAAAAATTAGTGGCAGGTATAACAAATTAGTCCAATAGCAAGTGCTAACATGCAAATTAAGTGCTAAACTCAGTGAACTGGTAGAATACATAAAGATCTCAGGTGAGGAGATCGGTCCTTTCTGAGGAAGATTGTTGGACGATGGGTGACATTTTCTGGCAGGTCGGAGGTCCCGGGGATTAGGGTGGAGACATTTAAAGCAAGTGGACCCCGCTGGAATCCTGGGCACTTTCATTTAAGCTTCCAGACCGTGTGTTCTGAACAAGTACTTGAATAGTTCCTCTGGGCAAAGTCCTTAGATGTGGTGGCTGAAAGCCAGTTCTATTATCTCCACAGTCCTCCTTCTCTCTGTTAACTTGATAACAATTCACTTGATTCCCAAATGAAATGTTTCTCACCCGTCAGAGTCTTTGATCTGGCATGTCAGCGTCACATCAGATTGCGTCACCTGCTCTCTTCTCTCCTTGCTATATCATCTTACTCTGTTTCCTCTGAACTGCGTGTCCCTTCACATTTGGATGATTATGTTTGAAAACGTGGCCTCGACATTTTCCCTATTGTATCATGTGTCTTATGCTCCCGCTCTCTGTTGCAAAGGAGAATGCACAGTGAAAAGAAACCCAAACATTTTAGTTACTAAGACAGGACAGAAACCTCCCTATTTGTGCCACACACTGGAATTCATCTGATGAGGCACCCTTAAAAAATTCCTCTTCTTTAGAGCATTGCATATAATTCATTTAAAGTAGTTTAATTTCAAGTCTAGAAAACTCTGAAGTCCACATAGACTCTGAATGGTTTACCCTCTTCTGCTCTTTTGGCAAATTGTTTAGCTAAGACCTACCTGCTAAGTTATATGGCTCTCTCTGCTCTTTATTACACCATGATATACATTATTTGTTATAGAAAAGTGTTATAGTACACGTTACCTAAATGTGACCACCATCATCTGGATCCTCAGCAGATTTACAATTACCATTGGTCATACTTACAATTACAAATACTTACAAGTGTCAAATTTACAATTACCATTGGTCATAGAGTGTTTTTCAAACTTGGGTGCTCTTCAGAATTACCAAGGGAGCTTTTACAAATCCCAATGCCCAGGCCACACCCTAGACCAATTAAGTGAGAATCTCTGGGAGTGGGACCCAGTCATTAGTATTTTTAAAAGTGTCTTGGCAAGGTTCCAGGGTCAGCTTTGGGAGCCCGTGGTGTACAATCTACTCGGGTCTTGGTCTGCATCCCAGCAGTATTGGTATCACCTGGGAGCCAGGCAGAACGCTTGGGCCCCATTCCAGACTTAATCTGCATTTTATCAAGATTCCCAAAATATTTCACCGTGAACTTTAAAATTTGGGAAGCACTGAACGGCACGGAAAGGCACTTGACGAAGCATTGTAAGGTGATTCATTCACAATTGATTACTTCCATAGTGTGCCAGGCACTGCACAGGGCTCAAATTCATCACCACCCAGCAAAGGGGTATTTGAGCATTATATTGTGAGGAAGCTGAGGTGTGGTCAGGCTAAATATCTCAAAAGAGGCTCAGCCAGGATTTTAACTCTGGTTTCTGTTACTCTAAAACACAAGCTTTTCCCACTGCACCGAACTACTTCTAAGTATAACTCTTGGAGAGTTTCTACAGTAAACCAAGTAAACAATACTTCCTAAATCTTTACCTTACTAATGACATCTTCAATCTACTTCTCAAGAGCAGAATTAAAGGTAAGATTGCCTGGTGAAACATGGAGTTCTTGCCAGAGAAACATAGTAAGGTGATGAGTTGTATGTCAGTCACTGATGCAGAAGGCAGGAAGCAGGACAGAAATATTCCCCGTGGGTTATGAGTGCATCTCAAGGGACACACTGAATATTCATTTTAAAGAGGAAATATCCTCAGTTAGTTATGTGGGAGCTCCTGTGTGCCTGACTTTGGGTAACTGGTCTGGAAGAACCAAAATCGCCTGTGGGGTCGCTTCACGTAATTCGACATACACTCTTGTCATCTCGCTCAGTTGTTTGCCTCAAGGGCATCATTCTGGGGCTACTTGTTCGAAGATTTTGTGTAAACAATTCACGGGGACTCTAGTAGCTAGGATGTGAGGGATATTTGATATGACTGAAAATGTGTTCAATGATGTATATTGCATGTACTGATATTATTTCAACTAAATAATAATAATTTGCCACTATAGTTCTCTTCCACAAATCCAACTCTTGGCTATCTTGTGTCAGTTTCCTTCCCAAATTAGAGATAGTTTTAGTGAAACATTTCTGAGCTATGTTAGATGTAGTAAAATGGAAGAGGTAAAATAAACATTACCTTTTCACTCAATCTTGGTATTTTTCCTGTCATTAAAAACCATAAACATGCAACAGATTTTTAAAATTACTATTTAATATTTTTCATGAATAATAATCTAGGGTGAAAGACGTGAAATCTTCTTCCCTCCATATCCACACCAATTCCTGAAAATGATTCTAATTGATTGTGTTTATGTCATATTTCCACCCATGAGTCAAACTCTATGTCCTGGGTGATGTATATTCTGATTGGCCAGCCAGAACCATGTGCCCATTTCTGGGTTTGAAAATTCCATTAGACAGAAGGGAAGCTACCCAAAGAAAAAGCTGGACAGACAAAAAAGTAAATGTGGAAGACAGAAATCATTCCTTGACTCTCTGGGCTCCAGTTTCTTCAATAGTAAGACAAAGAAATTGGATGAAAGAAATCTCTAAATAAAAAAAATAAAACTGGGAACACACCTGGGTGGCTCAGTCTGTTAAGAGTCTGACTTCAGCTCAGGTCATGATCTCATGGTTTGTGAGTTCAAGCCCCACGTTGGGCTTTCTACTGTTAGCACAGAACTTGTTTTGGGTCCTCTGTTCCCTCTCTCTGTCCCTCCCCCACTTGTGCACTCTCTCTCTCTTTCAAGAATAAATAAATATTAAAAAAAAGAAAACAAACAAACAAACAAAACAAAACTGTATTGACTTACCTGATTCCCAAAGTAATATATGTTGGTGTAAAAATTAAAACAATACACAAATTTATGATGTAAAAGAGGGAAGGTTTTACCTAATCTCCAATTTAGTAGGTATCTTCTAGGCTTTCTTCCCCAATATTTGTTTTGTAAAATTCTATCTACTGTTGAGCTGTTATAATGAAATAATATAAAGAACAGAAATTTACTGCTTATAGTTCTGGGGGGCTGGAAGTCCAAGATCAGGTGTCAGCATGGTCTGGGGAAGGCCCTCTTCTGGGTTGCAGATTTTTCATTGTATCCTCATATGGTGGAAGGGATCAAGGGATCTTTCTGGAGCCTCCTTTATGTAAAAAGCACTAATCCCATTCATAAGGGCTCCATCCTTATGACCTAATCACCTACTGTAATCACCTCAAAGCCCTTCCTCCTAATACAGTCACATTAGAGGTTAGGATTTCAAAATAGGACTTTTGGGAGAACACAAGCATTCAGTCCATAACAAAGGGTATATTCATTTCAAATATAAATATATGATGTCAAGTGACTCATCAAAAAGTTGTATGAGTTTATATTCCCTCTGACAGTGATTGAGAGGGCTTGCTTCCCTACAACTTCATCAACAAGAGGCGTGTCTATTTTCTTAATTTCTGCCAATCCAAGAGATAAAATACATTTTCATGTTATAATCATAATCACTATTGACCAAGTTCTTCAATTTTTCTTCAAATCTTGCCACAAGGTGATCCTGGCTTATAGGGCCAATGATCACTTCTATAATTTCATGCAAATTTGGGTTAATATGGTAACATTTTAAGGATTTTGAAGGTTTGCACATGAGTCACAACAGAATAGTACATGACTGTAGCAGACATTTCTGCATTTATTAATTCATTCAGCAACAATTTATTGAGAACCTACAATGTGTAAGCCACTATGTTCAGTAGTAAAGATGTAGAAGTGATTAAGGTAGATATGATTCCTGTCCTTTTCCTTCAGGAAGGACAATGGATATTGAACAATTGATTACCAAAAGGAAAATAGGATGCATTGGTATTTAAAATAGGGGGACCAGGGCTTGTCTGGAGAATTAATTAAGCTTGTTTGAGAAAGTGACATTCCTATTGAAACCCAAAGGATAAGTTGGCTATAGGAGCAAGGACAGAGAATATTCCAGGCAGGAGAAGTAGCTTATGGGAAACATGGGGAGGACTTGAACTGAGAAGGACCCATTTAAAGAAACCCAGTTTGGGGGCGCCTGGGTGGCTCAGTTGGTTAAGCATCCGACTTCAGCTCAGGTCACGATCTCAGGGTCTGTGAGTTCGAGCCCCGCGTCGGGCTCTGGGCTGATGGCTCAGAGCCCGGAGCCTGTTTCCGATTCTGTGTCTCCCTCTCTCTCTGCCCCTCCCCCGTTCATGCTCTGTCTCTCTCTGTCTCAAAAATAAAATAAACGTTAAAAAATTAAAAAAAAAAAAAAAAAAAAAGAAACCCAGTTTGGCTGGCACAGACAAAACGAGAGTGGTACAGGTTGTGGCCAGACAGTTAGGCAGGGGCCAGATCCTGTAGGCCTTGTGGGCCATGCTAGACAGTTTGAGTCTTTTTCTAAAGGCATGGGGAAAGGTTTTAAGCAGCAAAGTGACACGGTTATAATGCATTTTATTTATTTATTTTTATGTATTATTATTTTTTAAGTTTATTTATTTATTTTGAGAGAGACAGAGACAGCATGAGGTGAGGGGAGGCGGTGGGAAGAGAAAGAGGGAGAGAAAGAATCCTAAGCAGGCTCCGCATTGTCAGTGCAAGCCCGAAGCGGGGCTCTAACTCACGAACCCGTGAGGTCGTGACTTGAGCCGAAACCGAGAGTTGGATGCTTACCCCGCTGAGCCACCCAGGTGCCCCTATATTTGCATTTTAAAAGACCCCTTCAGCTGAAGTGTAGATAATGGGTAGGAAATGAGCAAGACTAGAGTGTGCAATTTAGCAGGAGGCTGTTGCCATGGTCTAGCAAGGCAGGGTAGTGTCTGGACCAGGTGAGCACAGTGGAGGTAGAGAAATGGGGAGAGACACGGGAGACGGGCAGGAGAGAACCAACAGGACTTGGATGCGGGAGTGCAAGAAGAGTAACGGGTGCGTTTGAAACAAGGTTGGCCTAGATGACATTCAGAGTCCGTTGCTCCTCTGAAGCGATATCATTCCATAAGCCTTGGGCATATACAAGGTCACACAAACTTGAAAACTTTTTGTTAGAAATGCCCTTGGCTGTAGGGAGAAAATGACACTCCTCCAACCCTGGAGGAATTCTCAAAGCCAGCAGAAAAGTAAGCATGACGATGATAATAACATTCGTATATTACTTTTTCAATATTTAGTGCTTATTTATTTTGACATAGCTTTATTAATATATAAATGACATTCAGTAAACTGCATATATTTAAAGACTATACATTTCATAAGCTTTGACCTATATATACAACCACGACACCACAACAATCAAGATACTGAACATATCCATCACCCCCAAATGTCCTCTTATGCTTCTTGGGAGTCCCTCTCTGGCACCTCCTCCCTGGGCAACCTCTCATCTGCTTTTTGTTCCTATGGACCAGTTTGTATTTTTTAGTTTTATGTCTATGGAATCATACAATATTGTATTCTTTTGTGGAGGAAATTTTTCTTCCTTCATTCACGAACCTCTTTTATATACATTATCTTATCTAATTATTATGTGGATAGCTCTATTACCGTGAAACTGATATCCAGAGAGGCTAAGTCTCAAGGTCACCCAGCTGAACAGTGGCAGTGGAGCCCAGGCTTTCCCCATTGCCGTGCACAGCCTGGCTGGGACACCCTCACAGCACGCACAGTCTCTGAAGTGCTACGTCGCCATGGCATGAGTCTAAGAGCAGGGGCTGAGCCCGTGTCTCATGGGTTTGTGAGCCTGGAATCATGACCTAAAGATCTGAAGATGAGCCTCTTACCTCCCACCACTGTGGACACGTGAAGGATTCTAGTGCCGGGGCAAACAGACACTAGTGGCCCGAAATTTTGCAAGATCTTTGTTTGTGAAGGCCCCTGGAAACCCGGGCTGGTGGAAACAGAGGGTCAGAGAGGGGAGGGGGGAAGATGACAGACTCTCTTGGTTTTGAAACAGAAGCCAGTGCAGATCTGAGTTCAGGGACAGGTGGGAGGAGGGCTCTGGCTGCCCACCTCCACACCAACCATGGCAGCTCTGTTCTTACCTATTTCTCTTATTGTGCATCTGGGGAAGGGTTCTTTTGACAGAAGAACTTTGTCCTTAAAGAAGCTTGAAAATCAGTGATCTGGCTTAATATTCCATTTAGATGGGGAAACTGAGACCTTGATAGGGTTGCCAGATAAAATGTAGGATACCCAGTCAAATTTGAATTTCAAATGAACAAAGAAGAATTTTTTTTAGTGTATCTCAAATATTGCATGGCACATATTTATGTTAAAAATTATTTACTTTTGGGGTGCCTGGGTGGCTCAGTCGGTTGGGTGTCTGACTTCGGCTCAGGTCATGATCTCACAGTTTGTGAGTTCGATCCCCGCATCAGGCCCTGTGCTGACAGCTCAGAGCCTGGAGCCTGCTTCGGATTCTGTGTCTCCCTGTCTCTCTGCCCCTTCCCCGCTCGCACTCTTTCTCCACCTCTCTTAGAAATAAATATTACAATAAATTTAAAAAAATATTATTCACCTTTACTGAATCTGACAACCTTAGGCCTAGGGAGCATAGCTGCCCTACTCAAGAGGAGGTCAGGGCTGCTGTGGTGTAGGAGGAGGTATGGGGCTGATTTGAATGAATTGCCTCCCGCCCAGAAATGGACCTTGGCCGCCTACATTGTATAACAGTACAAAGCCTCCCTTTGCTGGAGGCCTACATGCTTATATCAGAGCCACACCTGTTTAGGTTGTTCGCACGAGAGGGGCGAGAGGGGGCAGGCCTTGGTTAGGCCAGTGGCCCTGTGCCATCCACTGTGCCTGCCTCTTCCCTGCGTGTCATCCTGTCCTCTTCCCCTCCCAGCTGTGACCTGGGGTTTGGGGTTCCGGCAGCCCAGGACACTTGGGGCGATGAGTTTTGTTATGGCCGAGCATTGGTGCCTGGTGAAGGGGGACACTGAGCACTGAGTCCTCATCCTGAAAGCTTTCAGCATTCTCTCTGGAGCACGGGAGAGAGGACAGGCCTGAAAGTTAACAAGCAAAATCACTCAAATGATCTCCCTTCTTACTCTTCCCTGACTCAGCCTCATTAACACAAGGAGGCTAATATTTGGCTCTAGAGCGAAGGCAGGACTGAAGCTCTCTCCAGGGGCTCTGTTAAATGTCAGAAATTGCGAGAGCACAGCTTGAGGAGTTTGTGAATGGCATCTGAGCCCGAGGCCATCTAGTAATATTTATACTGTGGAAGTTCAGCCTTTTTCCCCTTTAAAAAAAGTTTCTGATTTGTTTCAGAGGATGTCCATCTTAATCACTGTTTCTGGTGCTCTAATGGGCAAGATTCTCAGTTCCTGGATGCCAGGGGAAGGCCATGGAAGAAATAAGCTTCGTTCTTGAGGAGGTGCTTACTGGAGCCCAGATTGTGGACCTTTTATTCCACCCGATGCCTTCTTTCTGTTTGGGATACAGTTAGGAAACGGGTCTCTAGCTGTTGGGGGAAATGAGAATCATTCTTATTTTTAGTCTATAAAATCCAAAGAATGAATTAAATATGACTGTTTAGCCATATCCAAAGGACATGAAACTCTTCAACAGGGATGCTGAAATATTACCCCCCCTCCAAAAAAAATAAAATAATACCGGACACATACCTAGAATTTAGTATTTGCCAGGTTCCCTGTTCTAATGAATATATATAGTATATATATGTATACATATTCATACATACGTGAGAGAGAGCTTTATAGCTAAACAAACATACATATCCATTTTAGTTTTGGAACGATACTATGAAGTAGGTACTGTTATTATCCCCATTTCGGAGGCTAAGAAACTGAGGCTGAGGTCTTAACCACTAATCTCTGTTATAGACCCAAGCAGAGGATCATACTAGCTGTTCACACCTAGATTGGCTTCTGAACCCCAAAGTCTAGCATTCAGAATGAACATTCTTCTATTACTCACTGTTTACCTGTCATGTAACTTCTTTTTTTCCTTCTCAAAATTTAATGAACAGAGACCAGTCTTAGGACCTAGAACAAGGGTAGAGACACAGTGAATTCAAGACTGTGCTAAGGTAGAGCTGTCCCCGCCTGTCTATGTGCATGTTTCCACTAGAATCTTGCTGATCTTTCAACGTGTTATTCAAATGTCACTTTCTCTTAAAAAAAATTCTGTGATTGGAATTACCTTGTGTCCCTCCCTGATTCTATGGTAGAGTCCCTTTTACTTCTGTAGTAGAACTCTGTAAAATCTATCTTATTTTATAGCTTTTTAAAAAGTGTTTATTTATTTTTGAGAGAGAGGGAAAGAGACAGAGTGTGAGTGGGGGAGAGGTAGAGAGAGAGGCAGAGAGAGAGGGAGACACAGAATCTGAAGCAGGCTGCAGGCTCTGAGCTGTCAGCACAGAGCCTGACGCGGGGCTCGAACCCACAAGTGGTGAGATCATGACCTGAGCTGAAGTCGGACGCTCAACCGACTAAGCCGCCCAGGCGCCCCTTATTTTGTGGCTTTTTGATAATAAAAATAATAACAACCTTCCCATAGTGCTTTGTGATTTATAAAGCATTTTTCACATATCTTATCTCACAACAACCTGCTAGTGTAAACAGTACTGCAAATTTATAGATGAAGAAACTTAAGCTCAAATAGCTTAAAACAGACTTTTAAACTCAAATGCCTGTAAATACAAATACAAATTAATCTTTTCGGGTATGTATCAGTCAGCACACACTAAAGTATTTGCAGTAATAAAGCGATCCCCAAATCTTGGTGGCTTGTATCAGCAAAGGTTTATTTCTCAATCACGTTCCATGTTCATTGCATGTTGACTATGGTCCTGCTCCATATATTTTCCCTCTGGGATCCAGACTCACCGCAGGGACATTGCTAGGAGTGAGAAAAAGATAATATGGTGCAGTCATGTGATGCGTTTTAAAGATCCTGCTTGGAAGTGCTACACATCTCTTCTCACAAATCAAAACATGTCCTTTATCTCAGGCTTCTCTAGAAGATCCGTATGAACCAGATATTCATCCCGCCTTAGGGGTTGGCAGACTAATGCTCATGGGCCACTGCTTATTTTTGCATGCCTTGTAAGCTAAGAATGGTGTTTAGATTTGCAAAAGGTTGAAAAAACTTGAAAGAAAAATATCTGTGATACGTGAAAATTACATGAAAGTCAGATTGTCGTGTTTTTGTAAATAAAGTTTCACTTGGACAAAACCACTCATTTGTTTATTGTCTACGGCTGCTTTCATGCTCCAGTGGCAGAAAAGAATGGTGGTGACAGAGACTGTATGTCCTGCAAAGCCTAAAATATTTACTGTCTGGCCTTTTACAGAAAAAGTTTGCTGCACCGTGTCCTGTATCGTTGGTCAGAAATCAACTCAGGTAGGATCTCAGTCTAAATCTCAGCTCCTTTTCATTTGTTTGTTTGCAATCTCTACGGACAACCCAGGATGACTGCATGCCCCTGTGCATACCGGGAGTGTTGTTCAGATAGCTTTCAGCGTGGATACGCTTGGGTGACATGGTGGAGTTGTTCCCACCAGTGGATGTTAGGGTTCTTACCTCCTTCTTGGAACACTTTCCAAATTAAATTGGAACTGATAAATAAATTGTAACTAATACAAAAAATGCCCTAAGTGATATTAAGAAGCAAATGATAGATAGCCTCTGGGAAATACTGGTGACAATATGCTAGACCAAAGATGGATATTTTTAGTGCATAAAGAGCTCTTCAAAATAAATAAAAAGAAATACTACAATATAAAAAAATAGATAAAAGTTATACATACTTAAGTGAATGTCCAAAAAGCATACGATAAAATATTCAATCTCACTAGTAAACAAAGAAATGCCAATTAGAACAGTGTGCTCTTTGGGGAGCCTGGGTGGCTCAGTCGGTTAAGCAACCAACTTTGGCTCGGGTCATGAGCTCATGGCTCATGAGTTCGAGCCCTGTGACAGGCTTTCTGCTGTCAGGGCAGAGGTGGCTTCAGATCCTCTGTCTTCCTTTCTCTGTCCCTCCCCCATGAGCGGGCTCTCTCCCTCTCAAAAATAAACAAACATTAAAACAAAACAGAGTGCTCTCAATTTCATATATTAAATTGGCCAAAAAAAGGGAAATGTCCACAGTTGACAAAGATATATGGGACAGGGCATATTAAAAAAAAAAAAAGGAATAGGGTGTATTCTACAAATGTGTACAACTTTTGTTTGGCAACTTGTGAATATAAATCGAAAGCTTAAAAACATTCATATTTCCTGACTTTGTCTACTTTAAGGAATTTATCTTAAGAAACTAATAAGTAGAGATGCACAAGGAGAATTACCGAGAAGAACTTTTACTACTGATGTTATTCGTAACAGAGAAAATTAGAAACAACTTAAATATGTGACAGTAAATACGATGTAACCCTTATAATTATTTTATAGAAGAAAAATTAATGTCATAGGAAAATATTTCAGATAGATCATTAAGAGAAATAAACAGGATACAAATAGCATATACAATATGTTTCCATTTTTGTAAAAACACAAAAACAGAAGAGAGAAATGTGTATGCGTGTAATATAAAAGACTGGAATATATTCACTAAAATGCTAATAGCAGTTATCTCTGAATTACTGGATAATGATTGATTTCAGGTTTTTGTGCTTTTCTGTACTTTTTAAATTCTTTACTATAAATATATATTATTAGCAATAAGAAAAGAAAATTAAGCACATTAGGACTGAGGAAACATTGTACTTAGAGGGTGCTCACGGCTATAGTAGGGACCATATGATCGTCCTCATTATCTTCTTCAACTTGGAGAAAATCATTCTGAGCCACTTTTTGTGTGAATCATGGGCTTTGCTGTCCTTGATACACGAGAAAATGTGTGATTTCTGATCATGCTCGAAAAGGAACATCCTGCTTTGGTCTTCCTTATCTGGGTCTTAAAGACAAGACTGTGGGATGCTCTGAGGTATTTAGAGAATTGCCTCAGTTCAACAGATCGCTTTATTCTATAGCCACGGCTTGAGACAATCCGAGGCCAGAGTGCTTCTGAGACGGAATGAGTCAGCTTTGAACAGAAGCATCTTCTAAATTGGGGTAGGACCTGCAGCATGTGGTTTCCATTGAGAGTCGGTGCGCTTCCCCACCCCCTGAGAGGAGGGGGTGCCTCCTCACCCATGCCTGAGTGTCAGCGGGGAGCAGCCTGGTGTGGGGCCTCACTTGCAAAGCCTGCTGGCTGCTACTCAAGAAAATTGCTTTCGTTCTCTAGTTCTCCTCACTGCCAGTCTGGCCCTGGCTGTCTGTGGTCAGTGAAATTCTAAGCAAAGTTGGAACAAAGTTGAATACTTGAGTTTGAGGCTAGAAATCCAGAAAGTTCTGGGCAAAAGCCTGTTCACTTTTTTGGAAGTTGGCTTTTGCTTAGCCTTTTGACATGGTGCTATCACGGAGGCTGTTAACCTGACATCTCTGGTGCCCTGGTGTTTCCTGTCCTTTTTTTTTTTTTAATTTTTTATAGTGTTTATTTATTTGAGGGGGGGAGGTGCAGAGCAAGAGGGAGACACGGAATCTGAAGCAGGCCCCAGGCTCCGAGCTGTCAGCACAAAACGTGATACAGGGCTCGAACTCGCAAACCATGAGATCATGACCTGAGCCGAAGTCGGACGCTTAACCCACTGAGCCACCCAGGCGCCCCTCCTGTCCTTGTTTGAGACTCACACCGCCAAGGTCACACGCTCACATGCAGATGGGGCAGACTGAGGCGAACTGGATAGAGGCTGGGAATAGCTCCCGGTCAGCGGCAGAGGCCACGAGAGGACTGGTCGGGCCAGAGCAGCACAGAGTCCAAGGAACAGGGACATGGCCTGGCCCAGCCCAGCCATGCAGTCAACAATGGGGATCCAAGACAAAGGTAGCTGGGGTCCCCAACGGAGAGGCAGATCCCAGCAGAAAGAGTTATTCAGTGTTCTGAATTTCCAGTGAGTAGCCAGTCAGTGGGTAGCAGGGTGTCAGAGGGTGAGGGTTTAGAGATGCTGGATGCTTAGAACATGCAGCACAAGAGCATGGAGGGGGTCTAGCACTGGCCATGTGGTACAGCTGGAGGGGCATAGGCTTTGGAGTCAGACAGACCTCAGTTCGATCCTGGCCTCACTGCTGACTGGCTTGTGCTGTTGGTAAAAGCCTCCAGGTCTGTTCTACCTTCAAGTAGAGCTAACACCACCTAGCTCGGCGGGGGAGGGGGGGGAGGTGCAACAATTAAATACGTTGAGGTAAATCGTATAATGCATTCAGAACAGAGTAGACGTGCAAAGGGACTTTCTTAAATCTCTTTTGCCCCATCTGGGAATTAGAACCAGGAATGGGGCTGGCTGGGCTTGCAAATGGAGAACAAGTAGCCCAACTGGGGTGACCTGTTGTGCTGAGGCCCAGAGCCAGCCTGGGTCTCACACTGTTGAAGGGGTTTGAGGAAAGCGTTCTTGCTGGGTTTCCTAAATTCTTTTCTAATGACTTCCCTGTGCGAGGTCAAGGACTTTGATATGACCGATTATGTCTGAGATGATTAGAAAAGATGAGGATTGTCCAACAGAAGTTGGACTTGTGGAAAGAATTCCAAGATGTGGCAGGAATTCTTGCAAATAAATAAAATTATAAATGTCTATGGAGAGAGACAATAAAAATGTAAAGATTATTGTTCATCTGACACATTGCCTTCTAATTTCAGTTAAGGAAAATGAGTAGGGGCCTATTCTTATGGTTTTAGACACTTTGCAAATAATCTAAAAAGATTTATTGAGGTCAATATTTTTTCATTAGTTTGTAGAATTACCATCATTGTAACTCTTTCAGCACTGCATTAAAAAATTCCAGCTTTTCGGGGCATCTGGGTGGCTCAGTCGGTTAAACACTGGACTTCAGCTTAGGTCATGATCTCATGGTTTGTGGGGTTCGAGCTCTGCATGGGGCTCTGTGCTGACAGCTCGGAGCCTGGAATCTGCTTCAGATTCTGTTTCCCTCTCTCTCTACCCCTCCCCTGCTCACACTCTCTCTCTCTCAAAAATAAATAAACATTAAAAGCATATTTTTAAAGGGGCGCCTGGGTGGCTCAGTCGGTTGAGCGTCCGACTTTGGCTCAGGTCATGATCTCGCAGTTTGTGGGTTCGAGCCCCGCGTCGGGCTCTGTGCTGACAGCTCAGAGCCTGGAACCTGCTTCAGATTCTATGTCTCCCTCTCTCTCTGCCCAACCCCCACCCCCCCACTCTCTCTCTCTCCTTCAAAAATAAATAAACATTGAAAAAATTAAAAAAATTTTTTTTAGTTAAAAAAAATATCTAGCCTTTCTATAGTCCTGAGATAATGCCCACTGTGACATTCAGTGAAAATAAAAGAATGATGCCAACTACTGATGGTAGCCTACAGGAAGTGAACCATATTCCCCTCTGCCTCTCTGTCTCAGCCTAGGGCTTCCCTCCTCCCAACAGGCCTTCAGTAAAGAGTTGTGGAGCTGAGCCAAGTGACAAACGACATTCTTTTATTTTATTCTATTTTAATTAACTAAATTTCACTTATTTATATTTATTTTATTTTACAGCTTTATTGAGGTATAATTGATATACAAAAAACTGCACGTGTCTAATGTATACAACTTGTTGCCCTCAGCACAAATCAAGGTAATAAACACACCCATCGCCTTCAAAAGTTTCCTGAAAAACAACAGTTGTAATTGAATGTGCTGCAAATTAAGAGAGCCCAAGACCATCGAGGTTTAGGAAGCAGATATATAAGATGGTGGGGCTGATTTGGATGTGAGGGAAGTTAAAATTCAGACTACGAATGGTTTCTTACTTACATAGTAAAAATGTGTTTAAAGAGGAAGTTCCCATGTTGAATTAAAAATAAGATTTAACTTTGGGAAATTCATCTTCATGTTTCTTTTAAGGACATGTTAGTTTCATGAACTAAGGAGCTCAGATACTTCTGTTTCTAGTAAAGCCATTAAAAAAAAAAAAGTTTGATTTTCCTTAAGGTGTCAGAAAATGTGTGGTGCTCTGACCCTGAAGGAGAAGAACTTCCCTAATTTTGCTATGGACCTAAAACCTAAATTCCTAAGACCAGAATTCGAAGCATTTCTCCGACTCACCCACTTGTCTCTGTGTCTTGGGTCATGCAGCGGAACAGCAGTCGTGGGGACAGGCAGGGGGTGGGGACAGTCCCGGGACAGCAGGTGGTGCTGTATCTGAGTCCTTGGCTTTCAGGCCCTGGTGATTCTCAGTGCGAGCGTTCTCCTCTACAGAGAGCTCAATGTCCCTGTGTGTGCTTGGGCTGTTGGGAGATCATCTGCTTCCAGAGCAGTCAAGAGGCAGAGGCAAGTCCTCAGTAGAAAGGTGATACACCCAGGGAAGAGAATTTCTAAAATATAAGAGATGAGGCAGGTTATTTACTGTCCGGCTATAAAATTCAACCTCTTTTCATTGCTTTGAAGTACTTATTTACCAATGCTGAGAGCCATGCCACTGACGTAGTTGAAGCATCTTTTGTGGATCATAAAGATAAGTGTAGCTGAGGAGCAGGAGCATTTCACAACCAATATTGGAGGCCACCCATAGACACAAAGACCAAGTAGGTTCCATTTGAGCTGGTCTCTTGGTCAGGTCAAGTAGTTCGTCACTGAGATAGAAGAAGGTTCTTCAAGCAGGGATTGAATCTTTAAAATGTCATCCGTATTTACAAAATTATTTCAAACCATCCATCCCGCATATTGATCTTACAGCATCTCCACAAGCCAAATCCTATCTTTCTTTTAAGACCCTGCTATGGGCTGAATATTTGTGTCATCCCCAACTGCATACGTGGAAACATAATGCCCAACATGACAGTAGTGTGAGGTGGGATCTTTGGGAGATGAATAGGTCAAGGGTGGAGCCCTCATGAATGGAATTAGTGCCCTCCTAAGAGAGGTCTGATGGAGCTCCCTTGTCCTTCCCATGTGAGGACACAGCAAAGAGATGGCTGCCAATGAGCCAGGAAGTGGGCTCTCACCAGACATCAAATCTACAGACAACCTTGATCTTGGACTTCTCAGCCTGCAGAATTGTGAGAAATAAATGTTTGTTGTTTATAAGGCACTCAGTTTGTGGTATAACTGTTATAGCGGCCCAAATGGACTAAAGACAGACCTGCTCAAGTACTGACTCTCCATGAAGACTTGCATAGCATATGCTGGGTACCCCACCCACATTCTCTTACCCCACCTGGAGGATCCACAGGCAGGTATTGTAAACACTGGGACTCCCTGCCCCCACCCCCCACCCCCCAACTCTGGAGAGTACTCTCTGGCCACAGACTTGGGTTTAGAGTGCCAGGCAAAAGAAGTTAACGTCCAGGAGTGAGCCCCAATGTACAGATGCAAGTTGGGGGATGAGCACTCCTCATCCCTCACCACGATGATTCTGAGGCATGTTCAGTGTTCTCCCAGGGCTTCCCCATGGGGAGCTCATAGCTGTAGCCTACTCAGTCAAGTACCTCTTTTTGGTTTTCCTCCCTTCACTGACTTGTGCCTCCCGAAATCCTCTTTCTCCCAAATAAGCTACTTGCACTCAGATCCTTGTCTCAGGATCTGCCTTTGGGGAAACGAACTCCAGACAACTTCCCTGATACTCCAAATGCCAGTAATTTCTTTCTATTCCTGAGACACATGCCCACTCCACTTGTCCTTTTTACGTTGCATCTGTTGTATTTTACCTCATCTTAGAGAGTTGTATCTGTGATTTACCTCCTCTGTTAAAGTATAACCTTTTCGAGGGCAGGATACCTGGCAAGTGCTTCTTTCATTTTCCACATTCCCTAACAGTATTTTTCAGAGTATCTATCTACTGAATAAGTGAATAAGTAAATGATGAACGAATGAATGTACAAATGGCATGTTATGCTTTATCAGCGCAGGTGTGGGCAGAACACATTCCAGATGCTCTGTATCCCCAGACTTTGCACATGGGAGGAGCTCAAAAGATGTTACTGGAATGAGAGAAAAGCGTGTTTGGCTGAAACAAAGCAATTGGCAGTAGGGGCCAGTGTCTTTTACCAGATTCATGTCCATTTCATGGTAACCTGATCCAGTGGTGTTCGAGAAACCTGCATGTTCTGCTGTTGGCAGCCAAACCCAGTTTGCTGGGGCCTCACTGAAACAGCCAAAGCGGTCTGTCAGTCTGGGCTCTGTCCCTGTCTCAGTGAATGAGCCTCAGGACTGGCCGGTGGCAAGAGGGAGACCTGCCTCCCTGACAGCTGTCAGCTGCCCATGGATGGTAGGAAACCAACTCAAGTTGCAGCCTATAAAATTCAGACTACTCTGAACCACTGAGGGGAAGCCTTAAAACCCCTCAGATAGTGCCCTAGGGCCTGATCTCAGCCTGGAGAAACCCCTGGGGGCCTGGGGCTTGGCTGGACTCCACTGGGATGGATGGGAGGGGGGAGCCCAGAAAATTCTTTGGGTTGTGGGAGTGTTGAGGAGACAATGAGGCCCCGATTCAGGCTCTCTGCTGCTTGAAGTGTTTTCATGCTGGTGGACTGTGTTGATACCCAGGGTCTGGTGGCAGAAGAAGTGACACCCATGTGCCATGTCAAGGGAATTGCTTGGTGTGCTAGGACGAGACCTCACCCAAAAGGAGGGGTGAGGGCAAGGGCCCTCATATGCATTAAGTGACCTCCCAGTGTAACCGCTTGCAAGGAGTGGACTTGGGAGCTGGAATCATAGAGGGACGGCAGGAAAAGACAGACCTTCTCTGATGCTTATTAGTCCTGGACCACATGCAAGTTGATAAACATGCCCAGCCGCAGTCCCCTTTCCCTGCTATCAGGGACAATAATGATGGCTGCGGACTATTAGGATTGTAAGAGACAAGGTATGGAAGGCCCCTGGTTCACAGGAGATGCTCAAAACATGTCCACTCTATTCCTGCCCTCCTCTCCTTTCTCTTCCTTTTCCATTTCTTTCTCATTTCCATTACACCCTGAAAGGCTAGTAAGCTAGACAGTATTCTTAAAGTCTCTAGTATTTTACCCTCATTGCTAATAAACTATGACTTGATGGGCCTGTGTTTTGAACACTGCAGAGACACAGTGGGAGCACACAGGTTCCAGTCACTTGTCACAGGTGGCTCCAGGCCGGGAGCCCTTACTGAGATTCTTCTCCCGGCCTGTCGAGGTGCCAGGCTTTGGGTGCAGCGCCCCACCCTGCCACCCCCCCTGCCTTGACTGGGGCTCTCTGAGAAAGCCGATGCTCCAAGTCCATCTCTGTCACCTGAGGCGGTCCCTCTGATTGGACCTGGGAGTGTCCCAAAGTGGAAAAACTCAGAAGTAATCTATTGGACAGAGAAGGTCTTGTACATTCCTCCCTGCTGAAAGGAAGCAGAGAGAAATACCTAGTTTAAAAAAAAAAAAAAAGGAGGGGCGCCTGCGTGGCTCCGTCAGTTACGTGTCCAACTCTTGGTTTTGGCTCAGGTCATGACCTCATGGTTTGTGAGATGGAGCCCCGCATCAGTCTCCGTGCTGACAGCACAGAGCCTGCTTGGGATTCTCTCTCTCTGCCTCTCCCCATGCACTCGTGCACGCTCTCTCTTTCAAAATAAACAAATAAACTTTAAAAAGAGAGAGAGAGAGAGAGAGAAAGAGAGAGAAAGTCTCTGGGGAGTATCCCACACAACTCAGAAAAGGCATTAAAGACTTTGCAATTTTCAGTGTTAAAAAGCCTGTAATTTTTTTTTTTTTAATAAAGAACACTTCTTTATTTTATTTTATTTTTTTTAATTTTTTATTTTTTAATATATGAAATTTACTGTCAAATTGGTTTCCATACAACACCCAGTGCTCATCCCAAAAGGTGCCCTCCTCAATACCCATCACCCACCCTGCCCTCCCTCCCACCCCCCATCAACCCTCAGTTTGTTCTCAGTTTTTAACAGTCTCTTATGCTTTGGCTCTCTCCCACTCTAACCTCTTTTTTTTTTTTTTCCTTCCCCTCCCCCATGGGTTTCTGTTAAGTTTCTCAGGATCCACATAAGAGTGAAACCATATGGTATCTGTCTTTCTCTGTATGGCTTATTTCACTCAGCATCACACTCTCCAGTTCCATCCACGTTGCTACAAAAGGCCATATTTCATTTTTTCTCATTGCCACGTAGTATTCCATTGTGTATATAAACCACAATTTCTTTATCCATTCATCAGTTGATGGACATTTAGGCTCTTTCCATAATTTGGCTATTGTTGAGAGTGCCGCTATAAACATTGGGGTACAGGTGCCCGTAATTTAAATGTAGTATGCTTGATAACAGACAAAAAGGAATTCTGCATACACAGGGACCTTTAACACTTTTATTTTCGTTGGGAGGTTGGGAACCATGAGGGGAAGGCAAACATTTGAAAGCCAAATATGCTTTGTTCAGGAGAGAAAATAAATTTTTACAATTTTTATTACACATAAGTGAGAACTCTCTTCCGTCACAGCTGGGTTGATAACGTTGACAGCTACACTTTCTATTACTTTATTAATTAATTTGTCTACATATCCTTTTTAAAAGACTCCTATTTCAGCAGAGCAACAAAGGGCTATGTGTGTTTCTATAACCTGCCTATTATGCTGAGGGAAATGCATTTTGATGTAAAGATAGTGTTACAGTTCTCTCTTGGTATACATGTCCATTAATCAAATATTATGGGTTACATTTGTATATTTTACTACCACAAAGTTCCAATGAAAATGACGATGTTGACATTCTAAATACTCTTTCTTATTTTGGACAGTGGAATGACCTTAAAATGCTTATATATACATAAAAAAATGAGGCAACCAGAAAAAAACATTCCATCTCTTCCAGGCTCATGCATGTAAACTTAGTTGTTGCTTAATGCTATTGACCACCTTGAGTTGGAGGTGGATGTATGTACCTGTGGTTGCCGTGGGGCTTCGGTTGGTGTTGGCACAAGAAGTTGAGGTGGCCATGCAGATGGGCAGGGGCACAGGAGCCATTTCCACTGGAAGGTCGTTAGACAGTCAAGCTGAGGGAAGCTTATGTCTCCACTGATGTATAGAACCAAAGGTGAGTGCAGCCTTATGTAGGAGGAGGTATGGGGAGACTGGGTGGGTCCAATCAACATACATGGATTCTTAAGAGTGAAGAAGCTTTCCAGACTGTGGTCAGAGGGTGATGTGACTACAGAAAAATGGTCAGAAAGATGCAACATTGCTGCCTGGAAGACGGAGAAAGGGGGCGTCAAGCTAAGGAACGCAGGTGGCCTCTAGAAGCTGGAAAAGGCAGGGAGATGGATTCTCCCCTAGAGCTCCAGGAAGCAATGCAGCCTTACAGACATCTTGGTTGTTTTTTTTTTAATATATATTTTTTAATGTTTATTAACTTTTGACAGAGAGACAGAGACAGAGCACAAGTGGGGGAGGGGCAGAGAGAGGGAGACACAGAATCTGAAGCAGGTTGTAGGCTCTGAGCTGTCAGTACAGAGCCTGACGCGGGGCTCGAACTCATGAACCATGAGGTCATGACCTGAGCCGAAGTCGGACGCTCAACCAACTGAGCCACCCAGGCGCCCCTCAGGCACTTTGGTTTTAACCCACAGAGACCCGCGTCTGACTTCTGACCTACAGAGTTGTAAGGTAATATACTTGTGTTGTTTTAAGTCACCCAATTTGCAACAGTTTGTTACAGCAGCAGCAGGAGACTAGAGCATCTGTGGGGATTGTGTTAATACCTATAGGCCTCTTAGCCGGTGTCCAGTTCTAGGATTCCTTAGTCCACACTGGCTTGTTCGGCACCTCCTCCCGTATGAGTACTTTCCCCAGCAGCCTCACATATTCCCAGACAATGTTAACAGTAAGTCAAGACTTGAGTTGGTTTATCTTGACTTTTATAAACATTTTCTCGTTGATTAAAGACATTTTTTAAAAAAATTCTATTCACTCCCAACAGTCCATTTCAAACATACTTTTTAAAAAACTTCTTAGTGTTTATTTTTGAGAGAGAGAGAGACAGAGAGAGAGAGAGAATAAGTGGAGGAGGAGCAGGAGAGAGGGAGACAGAATCTGAAGCAGGCTCCAGGTTCTGACCTGTCAGCACAGAGACGGACGTGGGGGCTCAAACTCACAAACCGTGAGATCATAACCTGAGCCGAAATCACACGCTTAACCCACTGAGCCACCCAGGCACCCCTCGGACATGCTTCTTTTGAAATGAGTTCACATGTGTATCTCCTGCACATTGTCAGGGTTTTGTGCCCTAGGACCTTAGGAAATTAACTTTTACATGTTACCTTTTAGCTGCCAAGGGTCACTGACACCTTAACAGACAAGATTTAATTAAAGCTCACATGAAAATGTACCAAGATGCTACCAGAGCAAGCCAGTCCTGGCAGAAGAGGGCTCAGGACACTGATTCTGAGAATTAGTTACTGGGAGGTAAGAACTCAGGGATCACAGAGCAGGGAGTCGTATTGACCCAGGTCTCTCCGTACTGCAAACTACACAGGGCTGCTCTATGAAGGAGCTGCCCCTTAAAAGCAGTCATTAGGCAAACATCCTAAAATGATTGCTTTTGAGGATTAAAATGAATGTTTATACTCAAAAGACTAAAAGACTGTTGAAAAGGTCATTGGATCTATCTTATTCTTTCTGGGAGTACCCTTGCTCGCCCTGTTTTGCAGCTCAGAAAGAAACAGAAGGTGCAGAGATGGAGAAGCATCCACTTTTCAAGGACAGAAATGAATTAAATTTCCACTTTTCAACAGGTAAGAGGGTCACAGCCACTGAATCACATTTTTTTTCTTTTTTTCTTTTTAAATGTTTGTTTATTTTTGAGGGGGAGAGAGAGCACAAGTGGTGAAGGGGCAGACGACGAAGGAGACAGAGGATCTGAAGCAAGCTCCAGGTGACAGTGGAAAGCTGGACACGGGACTCGAACTCACAAACCACGAGATCATGGCCTGAGCCAAAGTCAGACACTTAACCGACCACCCAGGCGCCCCTGCAAAAATTTTTTTTCAAACCACTATTCCCTAGAGCCCTTTTAACCTAAAGGATTCTGGAATGTATGGAAAAGATGATAAATCTAAGACACACCATTCCACTCTCTTCCCCCCCGCCCCATTCCACTAATTAAATCATGTTTATAAAGCACCTATTATCAGTCAGGCAATGTATCAAGAGCTGAGAGAACAAATCAAGAAGACATAATTTTTACCTTCCAAGGACTCACTGTTGAATAGGGAAAACATGCAAATAATTATCAGTTGAGGGGTTAATAATAGTACAATAGGGGTAAATACATAGTGTAGAGGGAGTAGAGAAGGAAGGGATTAATCAAGGAGGCAGGACATTCAGGAAGGCTTCCTGGAGGAGGTGATGTCTTTATTGGTGTCTCAAGCAGCTCTCCAGGTGCATTCTCTCCCACTGTTGAATCAGAGCCCTTCAGGGCAGACTGGGGGCTAAGGGGTTGTAAGTATATTGACTATGGACTTTGTCTCCAGAAGACCTGCATGTGAGTCTTGCCACCAACTTCCTGTGTGACCTCTAAATAGTTACTTAATCCTCTAAAGACTTAGATTCCTTTCCTATAAAATGGAGATATGAATAGTGCCTAACTTATAAAGCTGTTCTGAGGATTAAATGAGCTAATGCTTTGTATGTCTCTAGACATCTGGTAGAAAATAGTACTTATTATTTTTGTCGCTGGCTAAATATGGTCCTCCAAGAACCCAAGGACAGCTCTTTCCATTACTACAATTCTGTCTAGGTCATTAATGTGTCATGAATATTGACCTCATTTCCTCTCTTTAGCCAAAGACACTGGAGTCCGAGTCGATCAGGCATGAGCGGTAGTACAACCAGATGGCATTTGTGGGGTGAAGCAGAGGAGGTGACAAGCAGGGCTGGCTTCATGGGCATGGGACCTGTATAGTTGCACAGGGCCCTACATTTGGTTTCTGCTGTCACTGTCTTGAAATTCCTAATAATTTTTGAATTTTTGAACAAGTGCATTTTCATTTTGCACTAGACTCTGAGAGTTACGTACCTGCTCTTAGTGATGGGGTTGTCTCACAGGAGGCCTGTCCCTTATAGGCCATACACTTCTCTTGCTCAGAGACCATGGCTTATACCCCTTCTTGAGGTTCTTCCTCAGGGAAGGGTGTGGAATCTCTTTCTGTAGACCCCTCAAGGTTCCTGCGACAGTGTCAAGACTGGGCAGAACCCCTCCAGCCACTAGCTGGTCCTCTTCTGAGGGCATTTACAAAGGTGAATTCCACAAAGCCTATGCCTCAGAGAAGTTCACATTCTAGAAGGTGGAGATAAGTCGCTTGTACATACACAAGTGACTACAGATTGATATGGCCAGAGCTACAAGTAGGAAGGCAGATGTTCTGGAGTCTTGAGGAAGGATGTGTCAGGGATTACATTGGACATTTATGACCTTTGTGTGTGGTCTCTTTCTCTAGCTACTCTGGGCAGGAAGAGTCATTTTTCTCATGATTTCATTTCCCTGGATGAGGGTTCAGGGAAGGGAAGGTTCAATAGGACAATTCTTGAAACTCAAAAAGTCACTCAAAAAACTTGGACACGTTTGTGCAGAGACGTTCTTTTTTTTTTTCTTTTTAATGTTTATTTATTTTTGAGAGAGAGAGAGAGAGAGCCAGCAGGGAAGGGGCAGAGAGAGAGAGAGGGAGACACAGAATCCGAAGCAGGCTCCAGGCTCCGAGCTGTCAGCACAGAGCCTGATACGGGGCTCGAACCCACAAACTGTGAGATCACGACCTGAGCCAAAGTCAGACACTCAACCAACTGAGCCACCCAGGCACCCCTGTACAGAAACCTTCTGCTGCTGAGATCTTACAGTGGGTCCCGGAAGTTCCACCTCACCAAATGTTACAAATGGTTGCAGCTAACTCTATAGTCTGGCAAACAGGCACCTGAAGCCAATCAGGCCTTCGTCATAAGATCTTTTAACATATTTTCGAATAACTTTCCCTTGGTTAATCTTATCCTTTTCTTTTTTTTTTAATTAAAAAAATTTTTTTTTACATTTATTTATTTTTGAGAGACAGAGACAGAGAACAAGCAGGGGAGGGGCAGAGAAAGAGGGAGATACAGAATCAGCTCTGAGCTGTCAGCACAAAGCCCAACGTGGGGCTCGAACTCACGAACCACAAGATCATGATCCGAGCCAAAGTCGGACGCTTAACCGAATGAAACACCGAGGTGCCCCAATCTTATGCTTTTCATGATAAATTTATCTCCCTCCTCACTTGCAAATGCCTTGAGTGTTGCCTTTGCTAGAGGGGAGTGGACTTTAAAAAAGAAACCTTCACTTTATGCTCTCAGCTATAAAATATGATTTGGGGGAGATTTAGGGCTTTTTTTTTGTCTCCCTCTCTGAACAAAAGAATCATAAACAGATGTCTAGACTGGAAGGTGGCCCCCAAGAGTAAAACTGCGGTCTCTTCGTGCTGAGCTCCATGGAGGAGGACTCCTGTCCTGGTGATCTTCATTGCTGCTGTGCCTAGTGCAGTACCCGGCACCTGTGAGGGCTCATACCTGAGTTGTTGAAATCGAACAGGATAACATTAGAGCCGTAGTGAATGCCCTTTGGAACATGAGGACCAAAAAACAGTTTTGAAAGCTCTAACAGAGCTTCTCTAGCCTCACATACTGCTGAAAAATAGCAAACAATAGCAAACTCCTGGTCAACCCAGGGCCCTGGAGTGTATCTACCTTCCAACACCCCGGTTACGTCTCCCCGATGCCGAACAATTGAGTCAGCTGATTTCGGCTTTCCCCGAATTGGCCAGGTGTGTGCTGTTCACGAGGAGTGGATTGCAGAACGCTCCAGGTTCTCTTCAATTCCATAAACTGAGACCTGAGCAGGTCTCCAGAATATTTCCCAGCTGAGTTGATTCCGTGTGCTGCATTATTCTATATCACCAAATATACCCTTTCCAAGTGAAAACAACAGGCTGGGATTCACTTCCAGCCAAGGCACGAATATGTGCATCTTTAACAAAACACATTGCTCTTTCACAGCCAAATCCCACCTTAGGAGGTTGACATTGTCCTTTTGGAAATCGCCGGGAGCCGAGAGCCCATCTCCACAGACGTCAATCGGGCCTTTTGATTCCAGTCATGTTCTCCAGCAGCGGAGGAAAGCATTTAAGGTGAGCAGGAGCTCTCGGGAGCCGAACTTCTGCTCCTTATTTCCTTATGAGAAGATTTAAGGCTTCTCATAAAATAACACCTAGCATTTGTTTTACTTGATGGGGAGAGAGAAAGAAAGAAAAACCAAGTAAAACAGAATATCTTAAAATGCAGTGTCTTTGTAGTTGAAGATCTGAGATCGGCCCCCTGCCCTGGATGTCTTTCTCTTCATTTGTGTAAGGAATAGCAACTTGCTGTTGATCAGATGACCACCGTCACCATCATTATCAAATATCAGTCGCAGAGCACTGGCTATGTGCGACGTGACTTACAATCAGGCTTTATGATTTATTAAAGAGAAAATAATTCTTTGAAGCGAATTGACTTTTCATCTGGGGAGTATTTGTCTTCTGATCTCCGGTTCACTTAACTTAGGCAGCAAAAGTAAATGGCTCGTTTTCACTCCTGAGTCTGAGCACATTTGTACACAACCTCCAAGGTTTAGAATTCAACACTTTGGTGAAAAAGAAAAGCCCGTTTTTAGATTTTCCTGAGAACACCCTTTCTGCCATACTTGTAATATTGGGAGATATGACGAATTCAAATGAGAAAAAGAAAAAATAGGTTAGAGGGGAAAAGAGAATGATTCGGGTTTGAAGCAAATCTTGTCCCCTCCACTACCACTGTCCTAATCCTGGCTCACCTCGTTTCTTAGCACAGACGATTAGGATGGCTTGTCCCGTGTCCCCTTCCACAGTCACCATCCACAGTAATGGGTTGATGGAGAGGATCATGTCACCTCTTGCTTGAACTTTTTTGTATTAAATTGTTATTTTATTTTTTAATATAATTGTCAAATTGGCTAACATACAGTGTGTAAAGTGTGCTCTTGGTTTTTGGGGTAGATTCCCATGGTTCATCGCTTACATACAACACTGAGTGCTCACCCCAAAAGGGCCCTCCTCAGTGTCCATCACCCATTTTCCCCTCTCCCCGCCGCCCCCCCAATCTCTTTCTTGAACTTATAGATGGCTTTCCATTGCCACTCAGCATCTGACATAGTAGATGCAAAGCAAATTTCAGTAGGATTTGTTTGTTGAAATTCTTACTTGTGATGGCCTTGGACTGTAAGGACAGAATCAAGGAGAAAGGCTTTTGATTGATTACTAATGAGGTGGAATTTTTTTTCCTTATGTTTACTGAACTTATTTGTGTGTGTGTGTGTGTGCATGAATTTCCTGTTTCTATCCCTCATCTATTTTTCTGATATGGTAGATATACTTTTCTTTCTTGGTCTTAACATATACTATTTAAACACTTTCTTATAAAATGTGATGGGCCAGTTCTTAGCTCTCTTGGCCATGAATGTGTATGCGTGCACACACACACACACACACACACACACAGCTACTCTGTGGCCTTGGCTTTGTGTCATCATTTGGTAAATTGTGTGTAAATCACTTCAATAAAGAAGTCCTAGTTTCATATTCTTTCCTTTAAAACCTTGCTTCTCTCTTCATCTCAGATATAAAATGCACATTGGTGGTGTTGACATTGTCTAGGCATTTAAGTCCTACCAATGTAGTCTCAAATACGGGCTAAATGAATTCCTTCAAATGTGGTGCTCTAGAGTGAACACACCCGCCTGTGTTTGGAATCCTTTCCTAGGTCCTCACACTGCCCATTGCCCCTCTCTGCAGTCTGCTCTGTTTTCCCCTCTGCTGCACAAAGCTGGTAATGAAGGACTAGAAAAGAAATTGATGTTCGACAAATGCATTAAAGAGCACTTTGCTCTCATCACTGGGCAGCTTGTGGTGAAGACCTGCTCTAGCCCCCCCCCCCCCCCCCCCCCAGGAGCTTGGCCTAGTTGGGTGGTTGAGCCATAGAGACACAATGTGCTTCAGTTACGAAATAATGAGGCCATGAGTAGTCAGGAGTTTGAAGGGATGGTGTATATAATAAGTGCTATAGGAATCGAAGAAAGGACAGATCTATGGCAATGAAAAGGATGGGGAAGTACTGCTAGAGGAAATAGGACTTGACATGGGATTTGAAGAGGGGCTAGTTTGGATCATAAAAATGAATCAGGCAAGAAAATAGAACCTGAAGTGGGATTTCCGTTGCAGAGAATGGGAAGGTACGGGGGATTCGTTGGGCAGGTCTGCTTATCATGTGGTGTCGGGGCCACGGGAAGCCTGGATTCTGGGCTGAGGATCTGCTGGAGGCTTCCAAGCAGGGCTGGTGGGATGACCGTTCCAAGAGGATGACTCCACTGGCATCATGGGGGACAAAATGATGAGGAAAGAGCCTGGATGGAGGGAGATCCTTCGCCCGTGCTCAGGGGTCCAGTCATGGTGCTGGAAGAGGGATTTGTCTCAAGAGGGCAGTCACAGTGGACAGGCTTGGCTGGACACGGGTTTTGATAACTAATTGCATGTAGGTCAGAAGTTTAAAACACGACTCTCTGGTGGAGTCATTGACCATGGCGTGCAAAATGGGAGGGAACTCTGTTTTTGGTCTTTGGTGAAGGAATGAAAGGGCCGGTGCAATGCTAGAGCTTTGAGGGAGGGTGTGCACTGGTCCTCTGAGGCTGGGGCCTCTCAGCCACTTCCCTCCCTTCATGATCACCTAGGGATTGTTTGGCTGTTTCGGTGCCACCCGTGCTGTCAGAGATTTCACAAGGCCATCAGGGGGCCTGCCTCTTCTGTGCTACTCCTGAACGTTAATTTGCTGATTCGTTCTGAGGCTCCCACACTTTCCCAGGAACTGGCTGTGTGTGTGTTGAAGGACCTATCAGCCTAGACCCGGCTCGTGGCCATTTCTTCTCTGGGCACAGGGGACTCTGCATCAGTCTGCTCTTATCCCAGGGCTCTGGTCAGGAAGGGGCTAGGTTCTCTTTGCTTTCAGTTTTTCCAGCCTAGCATCATACTTCACGCCTTCCCCCAGCATACACACACACACACACACACACACACACACACACACAATGAACAGGCTCTTTACTTTGTGACATCTTCTCCAACCCTTCCTCTATCCAGGCAAGGGGATCTTTATCCAATCTTGGGATAGGATGTGTGGGGGAGGCTCTGCTCTTCTTCACATTACATCTTTCCAACTACTTTGTGTAAATGCTGAGGCATTTGAGTCAACAACTGACTCCTGTGTTTTCTACTTTATACTGTGTCATCTCTTCTCTCAGGTAATTAATGCCACATCAAGAAGAGAAGGAGTAATAAGGAATATTAGGGCGACATTCTGGCAAATAATTCAATGTATAAAGCAAATTTGGGGATGATAGTGTCTCCTGCTGTTTTATTTAAAATTGTATTTCCACCATTTTCTGTCTCTAAATATTTTGCCAAAACATGATTTTTAATGAGTGCATCATTTATACAACTACCTTTCTTTTTGAAATTTTATGTTTATTTATTTTTGAGAGAGAGACTGGGAGAGAGCGAGAGACAGAGCGTGAGGGGGGAGGTGCAGGGAGAGAGGGAGACATAGAATCCCAAGCAGTCTCCGGCTCCATGCTGTCAGCACAGAGCCCGGCATGGGGCTCAAACTCATGAACTGTGAGATCATGACTGAGCTGAAGTTGGATGCTTAAATGACTGAGGCACCCAGGCGCCCCTATACAACTACCTTTCTATCGTTAGGATTCATTGTGTCTTAGGCTGTTAGCGCTGCTCTAACAAAATGCTACAGAATGGGTGGCCTATAAGCAGCAGAGTTTTATTGCCACAGTCCTGGAGGATGGACTCTGAGATCAGGATGCCTGCTGGGCAGGGGAGGGTCCTCTTCTGGGCTTCAGACTTCTTGTTGTAGCTTCCCCTGGTAGAAGGTGGTTAGGGATCTGTCTGAAGCCTCTTATAAGGGCACCAATCCCATTAGCTCAGGCCCCACCTAATACTGTCACTTTTAGGGGTTAGGATTTCAACATACGAATTTTGGGAAGACACGAACACTCAGGTTGTAGCACGTTGCTTCCAAGATCTTTTTTCAATTTCAAGTAACTTAGTGATAAAAACATTGTACATAAGTTTTTCCATGTCCTTAATATGGGTTCCCAAAGAGGAATTACTGAGTCAAAGCACATGAACAGTTAAAGGACTCATCACAATTGTGTCCAAGTTGCCCTCCAGCTAAGTTGTTCCAAATACTCCAAACGGCGCTGCCTGCTTACTCACGCTGTCAGCAACCTGATTACACTGAGCGCCATCAGCTGTAGAATCTTTTTCATTTTTGAGAGTCCATCTTTCTGTGCAGTTTTAAGTTGAATGTCTTTATTTGTAGTGAGGTTGAATACTCCGAAAGCATTCTGGGGGCTTTCTGGAGACATGGGACTGGGTCTATAAGGGAAGAGGGGGAAGGGCAGTGGTAGACGTGGCAAGGGATTACTGTCCATGTGCCCAGGAAGGCAGGTGGGAATATGAGGCAAGGAGGGGAAATGAGGCTCGGGCAGGATGGTGGGGGATCTTCCTGGGAGGAGGGGATGGAGTCAGGACATCCGGGAGCCACCTAAACCTTCAACTCCTTATGAAGCTTGGGGTGGTCACGCTCACTCTTATTTTGCAGGGGAAGCATATTCATAAAGAAAATCTCCCTCCTTTTTCCTAAGTAAAGTCGAAGACAGGGAAATTGTGAGGCTGACATACAGCACATTCCAAGTGGGACCCATTTGCTGGCTAAGCAGTAGATCAGCACAAATTATGAGCATTTAGACATGTGTTAACCTACTAATTGAGGGTAGGGGGACACTAGATGATGCGTTCTCCCTAGATGCCCTTGATCTTCCCCCTCCTGATTCCTGAAACACCAATTAACACTCTCAGTCAATAGTAGAAAACATATGGTGAAGATAAACACTACCCTATAAAAAATCTCACCCCTGCTCATCTCAGGGCATTAAGCGACCCGTGCAGACACCCCTAAGGGGGTGGCAGCAGCAAATTATAATGGAAAAGTTACTCCTTTCCTATGTGACTTTCAAATTGAGAAAAAGATCCTTCGGATATCTAAGAACAATATAAGAAAGTTGTGTGTGTGTGTGTGTGTGTGTGTATGCACATGTGTGTGAGCACACATGGATGTTGGGTCTTGTGGTTTGTCTCATTCTTGTCCTTATGTGGGATAATTGGTTGTTGCCGTGGTATAAGGTCAGCCTAATTGCAAAGGTGGCTAGAGGAGTGAGTACATGATGCATTTTGAGAAATCATCCAAATGGCTTCCCAAATGAAGTCTGAAGCTTTAGCCTGTGTCAAGTGTTGCCCTTTCTCAGGGAGCTCCTATGTCATGGGAAGACATGGGAAGTCCTTTAGCCTAGATTAGTCCATCACTTCCCACTCTTTCCTGAAAAGAGAAATGAGGCCACATTTGAGGCAGGGTGCTCTAGTGGGCTTCCGGGGATGGAGCGTGGTGCTGGCCCTTTGACAGGGCTCTATAGGGAATGTTCTCTAGCATGTGGTCCTTTCCTGCTCCATTCTGGGCCAGCGTCTCTCAGAACTTTGGGGCTTTGCTTTTCCTGCTATGCAAGCCTGTGGTGGGCAAGATAATGGCCCAAAAAGCTGTCCAAGTCCCAATCCCTGGAACATGTGAGTATGTTAGGTTACATGGCCAAGGGAATTAAGGTTGAAGGTGGAGTTAAGGTTGCTGATGAGCTGACTTTGAGATTGGGAAGAGTATACTGACTTATCCAGGTGGACTCAGTATAGGCATAAGAAGCCCTTATACATGGAAGAGGGAGGCAGAAGGGAGAGAACCAGAGAGAAGAATGTGAGGAGTCAGCCTGATGTTGTTGGCTTTGAAGATGAAGAAATGGGACCATGAGTCAAGGATTGCAGGTGACCTCTAGAAGCTGGGAAAAACAAAGAAGCGAATTCTCCCTTGGGGTCTCCCGAAGGAATGTATCCCTGCTGACACCTTGACTTTAGCCCAACGAGACCCTTTTGAAAGCCCTGAAATCCAGAACCGTAAGATAATAAATGTGTGTCATCTTAAGCCTCTAAAATTTGTGGTAATTTGTTACAACAGCAACAGGAAACTAATACAATGCCCAAGATGTCTGTCCCTCAACCTGGAAGCCAGTAGGAATATTGGCTGAGCTCCCACCGAGCTCAATGTTGTGTTTTTCTCTTGGTTGGTATATGCTGATTATCTGGTGGAAACCTATCGTTGCCAGGCATGAGGCACCTGTGAAGATGCTGCAGGATATTTCTGAACTGGGCCAACTGGGATGATGAGGAGATAAGAAAGACACAGGAATGATACTTGGAGACTTGAAGCAATTTTCTACTTACATGTAGTTCTTTTGTGGTCCCTCTTTTAATCTACTGTCCACTTGGAATCTTCGTGTTCTTGTTCAGCCAAAGCAGTTGTTTCTGGAGGTTTTTGCTGTTCTGAACATGAAGAATCATAAAAAGAGGTTTTTGTCTTCATAGCACTGGGCTGATTATAAACATGTACTCATTTGTTTATCTAATGCAAATTAACTTTAGGGTTTTTTTTTTTTTTTTTATATAAACCAGTATGAGGATACATATCTCCTCTATATAAGCGAGCATGAGGATACATATGCTCAGGAGGGTTGAGAGAAGGACATGGGATCTGCCTTGAAGTACTTACCCTTGAGCCGAGGAACTGAGACAAGTACCAGGCCCTGATTTTATTACAAGGGAGATTAGGCTGTTTCCCAAGAGAGGTATTAGCAGGGGGCAATGTGAGTTCAGAGGGTCAAAGATAAAATGAATATGTTGGGACACTGGAACGTGTCTTTAAAATCAGACAGAAGATGAGGCCCCTGGGTGGCTCAGTTGATTGAGCGTCCAACTTCAGCTCAGGTTATGATCTCGCAGTCTGTGAGTTCGAGCTCTGCATCGGGGCCTGTGCTGACAGCTCAGAGCCAGGAACCTGCTTTGGATTCTGTGTCTCCCACTCTCCCTGCCCCTCCTCCACTCATGATCCGTCTCTCTCACTCTCAAAAATGAATAAGTGTTAAAAAAAATTAAAATCAGACAGAAGATCATCTACTGCAAAAGTCCATCCTATTTTGAAAGGAATCTAGTATTTAGGACGAGTTTAGTTTGAGAGACCCAACTCTCAGCACAGCCACAGGAACAAACCAGCATTTAGTCTTAGGGCCAGAAAATCTAAATATATTTTTTAAAATGGGTTTACTTCTCCCAGGTTTCTTGATAATGATGTGTGTGTACAATAGTGGCAAACTGTCCTCAAAGGCACGGGGCTGTAAATATAAATGGTCTGAGTATAACAATGTCCTAAGGATGTGGACCATAGGGGGCAACTCCAGAGTGCTTAAAATTGAGTTGCTTTGTTGTCTAAGCTCAAGTAATGAGCCAAGCAAGTATATGTGAGTCATCCTACTTCTGTTTCCAAAACAGACTCACTGACCTGATTTAAGAGGCATTAAAAGGGACGAAGTTGACATTTGCAAATATATTTAACTTATTTGTCTCGCAGGCAGAGAACATGTTGGGACAACTTTCAACTGCATTATGTGTGGTCCAGGAGCTTTGATCTCTTTATGCTTTCTTTATATTGAAAAAAAGCTTTGAAGTATCCTGCAATAATGAATACAGTAGACTCCTGTTGTAATGGGTTGCTATGAAATTGATTTGACTCTACCAAGGGTCAACTCTTGTCTCCTGATGAAACCCTCACGTGCTGTAAAAGCCTTTTGCCTCTCAGTAACCTAAGGGAAGAGTGTTAGTCATACTTCTATTTTTAGTCTAGGGAGGGGTATTTATTCCATTTAAGTTTCTCCTTCAAGTCATTGATTAGACAGGGTATCTGTGCCAAAATGGCTGTCACATTGGCCAATACAAGTGGAGGTGACATGATTTCCATTCATCTATCTTAGGGTGTTTTTTTTTTTAAGTTGTAAATAAATGTTTTGAGTGATACTGGTGACTTTGACATGATGCTTTTTCTTACAACTGTTCCAGCGACCAGGAAAACTAATGTGAAACCTAAAAATAACAGTCTCTTGGATTTATATTACCCATGGATCATAGACAGGTTTAGTTTGATTTTATCTGACACTTTTGAGTACATAAAAAACAAATCTTGTGTTGATCAGCCGAGTATCTCTTTCTGAGTTCTTTGCTCAGGTTTTCCAAATTAGACCAAAGAATTAGGAGCTCTATAGCACCCGACATCTTGCCTTTGCTGGGCCATGGAATTCAAAGCCAAGGCTTTCCAAAGGGGGATGGCATGTACCTGTGCTAGCCATTCTTCAGTGGATAGAACAAAGTTGTGGAGCATATTTGTGCTTTCACGAAGCAGAGATAATTTTCCTCTTTCTCCTTCTTCCTTTCTGCCTCCCACCACTTTCTGGTCCTTTCATGCTTCCAGGCTTCTGGTTGCATGGTATTCCCATCTCAGAAGTGGAGGTGGGTAACCAGGAGCAGAGTACTCATGTCTCTGTGTTCATGCTCCTTTCTGCACTGAGATGACCCTGTGTTGGATACAAGACTTTGCCTGGGTTTTGCCAAACCCTTGTAACCCTTTTGCGAAATCCTTAGCCAGTGGGATGAGTCATGAGTACCCACTGGGTCTTAAATATTCTGAGTGAGGCTAACCTTTATGGCTGGGTGCTGCGCTGAGAGAAGAGTGGGGAACAAAGGGGTGGGTAGCAAGTATCCACCTTTTCTGCAGTGGGGAGGCAGTGTTTTTACGACTCAGGGACTGTGGCTACAGACTTAAACAATGAGTACTGGAATTCCAACAACGAGACACTTGTCTTCAGTAAACTCCAAATAATCTCCTTTCACTGGATTGACTTTCACTTCAGGAAGATCAGTCTGTGGCCTGAAATCATTCACAGTGCTCCTTTAATGAGGAAAATAGTGACCTGGCATGAGAGAAGCCTGTTTAGAGCACAAATAGCTATTATTACAATTTTAGATAACCCGGTCTCACACAAGGCCATGTGATTGAAAGGACAGATGATAAAATCTAAATATGAGTACAGCCTGAGAATGCACTCTTTCTTCTAGCGCTGACTGTCTAGTTGTGTTTGTTATCTAACCCTGTAATTAGGATGGCATTCAGAAAATATGAGGAAAGTTGGTATTCTTTTCATAACCCCCAAATCTTTGCATTGCTGCATGAAACTTTTGGCTTCAGCTTTCCCCTGTTCATTAACCATGCCAAAATTTTTAATCTAACACCACTGTTAAAGAGTGGCAGGCTTCCAGGGAAATATATCAGCCAGGCTTATTAATTTCATGCCAAGTGCTGGAGGCGTGAATGTAGAGAACGCTGTTTGACTTTGGATAATAGGAATCAGGCAGCTTAAAGGCAAGGGATAAAGATCAGGAGCCCTGTGTCTCAGGAGGAGGAGCAGGTGCAGGCTTCAAGCAAGGCCTTCAGGCCCAAAGGGGCAGCCCATGCTTAAAACAATCTGCAGTGCATTTTTTTTTTAATTTGGCGTATGCCTCTCACAGCTTAACAGACCGCTGCTCCACAAAGAGGGGTAAACAGAGAAAGGGAAATTAAAAAGGGAAGTCCCAAGGTAGACAAAAACAAATTAGGGCAAACAAATTACACAGAGTCAACAAATAAACAAGGGAACATCTGTGAATATATTTCTTGGATTTTCTGATTCTGAATGCAACCTGAGAAATGGTAGAGGGAGGTGAGCAGTTTAATCTAGAGCAAAGTCCTTTTTGGAGGGAATGAGCAAGTTGAACACAAAAACAGGAAGAGGTACCTAGAAGGCTAACTCTCAGCAGGGGGCTGTAGGAGGAGGGCGGAAATTCTCCAGGGGGGGGGGGGGGGGGCCGGGGGGGGGGGTGGTCTGAACAGCCTGAGGCAGTAGCTGGAGTGAGCAGGTCTCCTTTCCTTCCCAGCGGCACCCACCGGCCCTCTTGGGGGGCAGTCGCCACTGTGCTTTCAGCCCTTCTGATCGGAAAGGGCTGGAGAATCAGAAAGAGGCGGCAGTCTGTTCACATCAGCAAACCAAAATAAAGCAAGAAACATTTGAACACTGGATGTGTTTGTTCACCTTATCCATTTTTTCACATCTGTTCCTGGGGGGCACACTTAACTCTTCCAGCCACTAGATGCTTGCCAGGTGTTGACTGGATATTGGGAAACATTTGAAGTGTTCCTTCTGGCAGCTTGGTTGCTGCTGCCTCAATTTCCCTTATACCCCAAGGCTGGTGAATAGGTCTCAAGGTTTTAAAGGAAGTTGAGCATATTGCATACAGCCAGCCAAAGGCAGAAACAGAGTTAATAAATTTAGAGACTTATCTGTCTTTAGCTAAAAAGTAGGAGTTTGTTTACAACATCTTCCATAGACCTTTTCATCATGGTTGTGGGTGAAGAAATGGTAAATATTTGACTTATTCATTGTAAACACTCAAGTGATGTTCATATTATTTCTGAAACTTCTCCTTTTGGGTTTTTTAAGCTTCATGAAGTATGAGGTTGTTTAGGGTCTGAACTACTATTTTTCTAATCTTACTATTGTGCTAAATGCCCTCCTTACCTGTCTTCTCTTGTGCTTTCATCATGAAGGATGATAACCTGCCAGAAACATTCAGCAAGGTGGGAACCTTTCTTTGTACACGTGAGAATGAATTGAGTCTCCAATTCTCCCCCTCTTCCTCACTTAGATAATTTTGCTGTATTGCTTCTTCCTAAATGACCGAACAGGTGAGCTGTGTTAGAAGCGTTATACTAGATGTGTCAGGGGGGCTCCAAGACGGTGGTGCAGGAAGATCCTGAACTCCCCTCCTCTCACAGACACACTGAATCCACAGCTACCCAGGGATCATTTCCCTCTGAAAAAGATCTGAAAACTCGATAAACTGCTCTCCACAACAAAGGATAAAAGGACAATGTGGAGACAAGGAGAAGAGGCAGAAAACCTCACCCCCCAGCACAGCAACGGACAATAGGGAGGGATCTTATCAGACAAGTGCTTCTCCCAGAGGAGCAAGGGATTGCTGCCCCACATGGAGCACCCCAGCCCTGGGGATCTGCACCGGAAAGCTGAGCCCCCAGAACACCTGGCTTGGAAAACCAGTGGGGCTGACATCTGGGTGTCCCCAGGTGCTAAGAGAAACAGAGGCCCCTCTTGAAGGGCTCACATTTGGTCCTGCTTGACCCAAGATCCGGTGAGGAAACAGCAGTTTGAAAAGTGCCTATATTGTTCGTGAGGGACATACCTTTACCAGTCTGGGGGGATTGGCTAGAGGAGCTAGGGAGGTCAGTCAGAGAGGCTGGTAGACACCATCGTTGCACTTTCCATATAACCGGCTGGGATGGGCAGGCGGGCTGGCTCCGATGTGGCATCTTCCCACCACCTTGCTGGGATGGGTGGAGCCAGCAGCTGTGGCACTGGCTGAGACCAGAGAGCACAGGCTCTTGCAAGTGCTCCCCCATGCCCTGGCTGGGGCTGGTGACTACAAGCTGTCATAGCATTCTCCTGCTCTTAGCCTAAAGCTGGGGCACATGCACAGACAAGGCATTCTCTTGCTGCATTGCTGACGCCTGTGGGCATGCACAGGACAAGACATTTTTCCACTGCTTGTCTGAAGTTGGCAAGAGTGCCCTGCCCCCTACGCTCTCCAGCTGCCTCGTTAAAGCCAGTGGAGGCATGTGATCCACATAGGGGACACCTCTTGATCTCCTGTCCCCATGGCCAAGAAGGCTAGTGTACCAGAATTCCATGGGACTTTAATAAGCAGAAAGAAGCTCTTGGCAGGCCACCATCCCAGGGCACTAAAACCCAGCCCTAGTGTTCTTGTGAAAAGGACCTATTTATTTAGTCTGGAACTTCAGTTTGAGGGACAGATTTCAGGTTTCCTACATATCTAGAGACTAAGAAGGCACTCCTAGGGAATGTAAGCAGGGAGACACCATTCTCCCCCCTTGGCCTTGCTACAGGTTGAAGATTTCCCAGAAAGGAGCTTATACACTTGTCTGGAGCCCCAATTTTTGCTACTTGCTCAGGAGACATCTCCAGATCTCCTGGTCTGGATGCCATCAGGGATTACAATTGTGATCCCACAGGATTATACATATTTGCATACTTTAAAAGCTGCTGCCTGTCGGTCTGGCTTCCACATAGCCTGAAAGTAGGTGCTAAATGAGATTCCTCGTCTTGGATCACTGAGAAGTCTTGGAACACATTCAACAAGAATAAATCAAGCAGTTTAGACAATTGCAAAGGTTTGAGAGACAACTGAGAGCTAGGGATGGGTCAAATGAGAAGGATCATCGTGTACACAAGGCCACTTTTTCAAGACTGAGAGAGGTAGTGTAGCTATTTTGCCTGATATGTAGAGGAAAATACAGAGGGTCAAGCAAAATGAGAAAACAGGGAAATACATCCCAAATTAAAAAATAAGACAAAACCTCAGAAAAAGACATTAAGGATACAGAGATAAGTAATCTACCTCATAAAGAATTCAAAGTAATGGTCCTAAAGATGCTCACTGAACTTGGGAGAAGAATGGATAAGCACAGTGAGAATTTCAACCAAAAATAGAAAAACATAAGAAAGTACAAACAAAAATCACAGAGCCAAAGGATACAATGACAACTGAAAAATAAACTAGGAAGGTTCAACAGCAGCCTGTATGAAGCAGAAAAATAGATTCGTAACCTGGAAGATAAAGCAATTAAGTTTACCCAGACAGAGTAGCAAAATGAAAAAAGAATTTTAAGAAATAAAATAAGGGACCTTTGGGACAACATCAAGTGGAATAACATTCACAGGGCACCTGGGTGGCTTTGTCAGTTAAGTGTCCAATTTCAGCTCAGGTCATGATCTCACAGCTTGTGAGTTCGAGCCCCACATCAGGCTCTGTGCTGACAGCTCAGAGTCTGGAGCCTGTTTTGGATTCTATGTCTCCCCCTCTCTCTGCCCCTCCCCCACTCACACTCTCTCTCTCTCAAAAATAAATAATAAAACATTAAAAATTAAAAAAAAAGAATAACATTCACATTATAGGGGGCCCAGAAGAAGAGAGAGAGAGAAAGGGCCAGAAAACACATCTGAAGAAATAATGGCTGCAAACTTCCCTAACTTGGGGAAGGAAATAGACATCCTGGCCCAGGAGGCACAGAGAGTTCCAAAGAATATGAAACAAAAGACAGCTAAGCATTTAACTGTAATTAAAATGTCAAAAGTTAAAGATAAAGAGAAAATCTTAAAAGACAGCAAGAGGAAAACAAATTGTTACATAGAAGAGAAATCCCATAAGGCTATCAGCACATTTCTCAGTAGAAATATTGCAAGTCTGAAGGTAGTGGCATGACATATTCGAAGTGCTGAAAGGAAAACACTTGTAACCAAGAAAAGTTTACCTGGCAAAGTTATCATTCAGATATGAAGGAGAGATAGAGTTTCTTAGACAAGCAATAGCTAAAGAAGTTCATCACTACTAACTAGCTTTACAAAAAATATTAAAGGGACTTTTTTAAACTGAAAAGAAGTGGCACTAATTAATAACAAGAAAATAAATGTGAGTAAAAATCTCAGTGAAAAGGTAAGTATAATAAAGGTAGTGGATTAATTACTTACAATGCTACTAAGAAGTTAAAAAATACTAGTAAAATGAATTAAAAGTATAATAATTAATTAAGGGACACGTGAAATAAAAAGATATAAAAAGTGACATCAAATACATAAAATGTGGAGGGACACTAAAAATTTAGAGTTTGGGTATGTGTTTAATATGAATTTAAAAGAGACTGTTATATACACAGGATGATCAATGTGAACCTCACAGTAACCACAAAGCAAAAGCTTATGGTAAATAAACAAAAGAAAATGAAGAAGAAATCTATACATAACACTAAAGAAAATCATCAAACCACAATGGAAGAGAAAAAGAGAAGAGGAAAAAAACAGAGAGGAATGACAAAAGCAACCAGAAAAGAGTGAACAAGATGGTAATAAATACATACCTATCAATAATTACTTTAAATATATGTGGACCAAATTCTCCAATCAAAAGACATAGAGTAGCTGAATGGATAAAAAAACAAGACCCATCTATGCACTGCCTACAAGAGACTCACTCAGAATCCCCTCACGGATTGAAAGTGAAGGGATGGAAAAAGATATTCCATGTAAATGGAAACACAAAGAAAGCTGGTGTAGCTATACTCATGTCAGACAAAATAGACTTTAAAACAAAGACTGGAATAAAAGATAATGACATTATGCACTACATAATGATAAGAGTCAATCCAGCAAAAATATATAATATTTATACATAAATATGCATTCAACATAGGAGCATTAGGATATATAAAGCAAATATTAACAGACCTAACAGGAGAAATTGACAGCAATACAATGATGGTAGGAAACCTTAACACTCCACTTATATCAATAAATAGATATCCTATTAGAACCAACAAGGAAACATTGGCCTTAATAACACATTAGACCAGATGAACTTAATAGATATATACAGAACATTCCATCCAAAGCAACAGGATACACACTCTTCTCAAGTGAACATGGAACATTGTCCATGATAGATCATATGTTAGGCCATAAAACAAGTTTCAATAAATTCAAGAAGATTAAAATCATATCAAACATCTTTCCCAACCACAATAGTATGTAAGTAGAAATTAATTACAAGAATAAAACTGGAAGAGCTACAAATATGTGGAGCTTACACAACATGCTACTGAACAACTGGGTCATAGAAGAAATCAAAAGAGAAATTAAAAAAAAAAAAAAAGAAAGAAAACCCTAGGGGCCTCTGGGTGGCTTAGTCAGTTAAACATCTGACTTTGACTCAGGTCATGATCTCATGGTTTGTGAGTTGCAGCCTGGCGTCGGGCTCTGTGCTGACAGACAGCTCAGAGCCTGGAGCCTGCGTTGGATTCTGTATCTCCCTCTCTCTCTGCCCTCCCCCACTCATGCTCTGTTTTTCTCTCTTAAAAGTAAATAAACACATTTTAAAAACCTCTAAAGACAAATGAAAACAGAAATATGGCACCAAAATTTGTGGGATGCAGCAAAAGCAGTTCTAAAGGGGAAGTGTAGAACGATATAGGCCTACCTCAAGAAATAAAAGAAATGTCAAATAAACAATTTAACTTTATATCTAAAGGAACTAAAAAAAGAAAAACAAATGAAACCCAAGGTTAATAGAAGGTAAGAATAAAAATCAGAGTGGAGGGGCGCCTGGGTGGCGCAGTCGGTTAAGCGTCCGACTTCAGCCAGGTCATGATCTCGCGGTCCGTGAGTTCGAGCCCCGCGTCAGGCTCTGGGCTGATGGCTCGGAGCCTGGAGCCTGTTTCCGATTCTGTGTCTCCCTCTCTCTCTGCCCCTCCCCCGTTCATGCTCTGTCTCTCTCTGTCCCAAAAATAAATAAAAAACGTTGAAAAAAAAATTAAAAAAAAAAAATCAGAGTGGAAATAAATGAAATAGAGACTAAAAAGACAATGAAACTAAGAACTGTTACTTTGAACAGATAAAATTGACAAATCTTTAGCTAGAGTCATCAAAAAAAAGAGGGTCTCAAATAAATAAATAAGAAATGAAAGAGAAGGTACATCTGATATCCAAGAAATACAAAGGATCATGAGACTACTATGAACAACTATACACTAATAAATTGGACAACCTAGAAAAATATGGATACATTCCTAGAAATTTACAATCTTCTAAGATTGAATCCAAGACTGAAAAAATTAAAAACCCGAGTAGGCTGATTGAATCAGCAGTGAAAAACTTCCCAACAAATAAAAGTCTGGGACTAACCAGCTTTGCTGGTGAATTCTACCAAACGTTCAAAGAGGAGTCAAAACCTAGCCTACTCAAACTGTTTCAAAAAATTGAACCTACCCCTCATTTTACAAGGCTAGAATTATATGAAAGCCAGACAAGGACACCACACACACACACACACACACACACACACACACACACAATTACAAGCCAATATCCCTGATGAACATACAGATAAAAATCCTCAACAAAATATTAGCAAACCAAATTCAACAATACATTTAAAGGATCATACTCCATGATCAAGTGGGATTTATTCTAGGGATGCAAGGATGGTTCAACATCAGCAAATCAGTAAAACCACATTAACAAAATGAAAGAAAAAAATCATATGATCATCTCAATAGATGCAGAAAAGTCATTTGACAAAATTCAACATCCATTTGTGATAAAAGCTCTTAACAAAGTGGGTATAGAGTGAATGTACCTCAACATAATAAAGGCCATGTATGACAAACCCACAGCTAATATCATACATTATGATGAAAAGCTTGCAGCTTTTCAAAAACATGATAAGGATGCCTGCTATCCTCAGTTTTATTTAACATAGTATTGGAAGTCCTAGCCACAGCAATTAGGTGAACTGTTTCCAATTTGAAACAAAACAAATTGGAAACAAAGAAGTGCTCACTATTTGCAGATGACATGATACTATATATACAAGACCCTAAAGACTTCACTAAAAAACTGTTAGAACCAATAAATGAATTCACTAAATTTGCAGGGTAAAAAATTAATATACAAAGATTTGTTGCATTTCTATATACTAATAAACTACGACAAGAAGAAATTAAGAAAACAAACCCATTTATGATTATATCAAAAAGGATAAAATACCTAATAATAACTTTAACCAAGGAGGTGAAAGACATATATCCTGAAAACTGTAAGATACTGGCGAGAGAAATCGAAGAAGACACAAATAAATGGAAAGATATTCTGTGGTCATGGTTTGGAAGAATTAATATTGTTGAAATGTCCATACTCCCCAAAGCAATCTACAGACTCCATGTCATCCCTATCAAAATTCCAATGACATTACTCACAGAACTAGAACAAATAATTTTAAAATGTGTATGGGAACACAAAGACCTCAAATAGACAAAACAATGTTGAGAAAGTAGAACAAAGCCAGAGATATCATGCTCTCTGATCTCAAACCATACTACAAAGCTACAGTAATCAAAACGGTATGATATTGACATAAATGCAGACACATAAATCACAGAATAGAGAGCTCAGATACAAAAACATGCATATATGGTCAATTTATGACAAAGGAAGCAAGAATACACAGTGGAGAAAGGACAATCTCTTCAGTAAACTGTGTTGGGAAAACTGACAGCTGCATGCAAAAGAATAAAACTGGACCACTATCTTACATTATATATAAAAATCACCCTGTAATGGATTAAAGACTTGCCTGTAAGATCTAAAACCATAAAACTCCTAGAAGAAAAAAGGCAGTAAGCTCCTTGACATTGGTCTTGCTTATGTTTTTTTGGACCTGACTCCAAAGGCAAGGGAAACAAAAGCAAAATTAAAAAATGGGATCACACCAAACTAAAAAGCTTCTGCACAATGAAAAAAAAATCCACAAAATACAAAGGCAACCTACTAAATGGGAGAAGATATTTGCAAAACATATCTCCAACAAGGGGTTAATATACAAAATATATAAACAACTCATACAACTCAATAGCAAAAAATCCAAACATACAGTTAAAAAATAGGCAAAGGATATGTAAAGACATTTTTTTTCCCACAGAAGACATACAAATGGCTAAGAAACATGAAAAGATGCTCAACATCACTCATCATCAGGAAAATGCAAATCAAAACTATAATGATACCAGTTAGAATGGCTATTATCAAAAATTTAAGACATAACAAGTGTTGGTGAGGATGTAGAGAAAAGGAAACCCTTGTGTACTGTTGGTGAGAATGTACACTGGTACAGCCATTGTGAAAAACAGTATGGAGTTTCCTTAAAAAAAAAACACACACACAAAACAAAAAACAAAAAACCCCCCAAAACAGAGCTCTCATATGATCCAGCAAATTCCACTACTGGGTAGTGGGAATTTATCCAAAGAAAATAAAAACACTAATTTGAAAGGATATATGCAACCTCATGTTCATTGCAGCATTGTTTACAAAGCCAAGATATGACAACAACCTAACTGTCCATAGATGGTTGAATGAATAAAGATGTGGAATACTATTCAACCATAAAAAAGAGGAAATCTTGCCATTTGTGACAACATGGATGGACCTTGAGTTTATTAGGCTAAGGGAATAACTCACAGAAAGACAAATATCACATGATTTCATTTACATGTGGAATCTAAAAATCAAAGCAAACAAAAAACCATAGATACAGAGAACAAATTCGTGGTTGCCAGAGGAAAAGAAGGTTGGGGGGAAGAAATGGGTGAAAAGGATTAAGAAATAGAATTTTCTAGGGGCACCTCAGTGGCTCAGTCAGTTAAACGTCTGACTCTTGATTTTGGCTCAGGTCATAATCTCATGGTTTGTGAGATGGATCCCACACACTGTGAGCGTGGAATTCTGTCTCTCCCACTCTCTCCCCCTCCCCAACTCGTGCGTTGGCTATTTACAGACTCCATGTCATCCCTATCAAAATTCCAATGACATTACTCACAGAACTAGAACAAATAATTTTAAAATGTGTATGGGAACACAAAGACCTCAAATAGACAAAACAATGTTGCAACATTGTTTCTCTTTCTCAAAATAAATACATTGGTCTTCTAGTTATCAGTAAATCATGGGGATATAATGTACAGCATTGGGATAATACTCAAAACCGTTGTATTAACTCTGTAAGGTGACAGATGGTAACTAGACTTGTTGTGGTGAGCATTTTGCAATGTATATAAATGTCAAATCGCTATGTTGTACAGTTGAAACTCATATAATATTTTATATCAATTACACCCCAGTAAATTAAAAAAAAGAATTACACTGGATGTGGTTAATTTACAAACATAAGAATGGTACTGCCATTAGAAAGTCTAGTTAGGACTTGGTCTATGAAGTAAGCAGCGGAGGGAGTAACAATAAACCGGAAGTCAATACTAACCCAAACCTCCTTAGCTTGGTAGGGGATACCCAGGCATTGTTCCTAGCCAGGGTGGGCATGTTATGTGACCCTTGTCATTATTTGACTTCTATGTGCTTGCTGATTTGTAAAATAGGCATCACCATATTTGTTTCTTTCTTGTCTTCCAAGACAAAGTAGGAAGTCCAGCCATTCTATCTGAGATACTTTTAATTCTGGACAGAAATTAGCTACAAAAATGCCAGGCTCCATTTCTTATTAACTCTCAAATCACAGGGCTTCAAGGGGCCTTGTGAGGTCAACCTGTTCTCACCCCGCTTGTGCTTGTTATTTGGAGCCTTAGAGAAGCACAATGATGGATTATCCTAAACTCCATTGTGTCGAGGTATTAAGATGAGGTACCCAATTACTATCAAAGCCCCGCAACAAGCTCATTGTCGGTTGCAAGAAATCAATATCATCAAATATTTATTGGGTATCTATTGGGTGCTTCATGATTCATTTGTAACTATTTACTATGATTTAGAGTTCAGGTCTACAGGCTCTTACTCGCTAATTTAGTAACTTGTCTCCTCATTCAGTTTTTCCTCCAAATCTTTGAATGTCTTTTATATGCTGAATATGCTTCTCTGGAAAGAATCTGTAAGAAATTCAGTTTTAATACCAATTCTGGAGAGAAGGCACAGAAAAAAACTCCAACTGTATAGAACAAAATACTACTTCAAAGGCTACTGTTACAGTAAGCCTGAAAGAAAAACCAGAATATGGTTTGTGATATTGTAATATTGTTATGGTTCCACTTACATGAGAAACCAAATGCTGAATTACACTTCGGTATTTCTTGTCTTGTAAATCTTATAGAAAATTATTTTACGGGGCGCCTGGGTGGCTCAGTCGGTTGAGCGTCTGATTTCGGCTCAGGTCATGATCTCACTGTCTGTGAGTTCAGGCCCCGCGTCGGGCTCTGTGCTGACAGCTCAGAGCCTGGAGCCTGTTTCAGATTCTGTGTCTCCCTCTCTCTCTGACCCTCCCCCGTTCATGCTCTGTCTCTGTCTCAAAAATAAATGTTAAAAAAATTAAAAAAAAAAAAGGAAAATTATTTTACTGTAATTATGTTTTTTAAAACATAATTTGAGTGGCCTTGATACCAATTTATTTACTCAGTTTGATGAAGTGTCCAAACCAACTCTTTGCATATACTTCGTATTTTCCATATCTCTTTAGAGCAGAGGTTATGGGGGGTGACATACTTAATATGAATTATGTTGCAGTTATGGGAAGTCTATTTCCTGAGATTTAAAACCACTTCAATGGTTCTGGCAATCAGCATGTTCAATACTTGTTTTTATCTAATTTCGCTGGATACCTACCTACCTAGGAACTTACATTATTTTATTCCATTACTTTAATTTTAAATTTACAAATCAGAGCTGGAGGGAACTAGTAATAGTCCTTTCTTAATACGTAGAAATGCTTTGAAATCCTTGGAAGAATGGTGCTATGGAAGTTCAAGGTAGTTATTAGTCTAATTAACCAAATAATTTAATGAATCCAATTAGTTCTTTGTATTCCTTATAGCCTATTAAAAAGTAATTACCACTCCTGCTTCGATTAAGATGGAGTAGCTAGTATCAGACTAACCATCCTGATAAGGGCTACTGTAAAACACTTGTTCGAAGGCAACAAAGGGAAATCAAGGTAGTCAGGACTTGGTAGGTCAAAATCCCAAAGAGAAAGAATATGTATTGAGGTGAGCCCTATATATACTATTAACCTCCTCACATGGGGCATTTGCCAATTGCAGAGCAAGCCATAGAGTCTAAACAGAAACCTTGTAGCAAGTGTATTCATTAGGCTGGGCTGAGTCAAATACTGTGGGTTGATTAATATTGTATTGCTTCATTTCCAAACATTTGGTGATTTTGTAATTATTTTTTTGTAATTGGTTTCCAGACAACAAAGATTAGTAAGCATATAGAAAATGTGAATAGCACGATCCACAAAATTTCCCTAGCTGTATATATAGAACCACAGGACTGAACCTCAAAATACACACTTTCTTCTCAAGTAGACGTGCAATATTTGCCAAAATAGTGTAGGTACTGGGCCAGAATGCATGTCTCAACAAATTCCAAAAAAAAAAATCACAATCATACTGAGTGTGTTCTCTGATCGTAGTGGAGTTAAGTAGAAATTTTATAGAGTGAGGAGAAAAAATATGATCAATTCAAGAAATTAAAAAAACTGATTTGATAAAATTTACGACCAACTTAGGACAGCATCCTTAGCAAACTAGGAATAAAAGGTAACTTTCTTAATTATGAAAAAGTATTAAAAAAAAAAGACCCAAACCCCAAACCAACTGCAAACATTACTCTTAATGGTTAAATAATGAAAATATTTCCTCCGATGCCAGGAATGAAGCAAGGATGTCTTCTATTGCCACTTTATTCATCATTGTATTGGAATTCTAGCCAGTGCAATGAGATAAGAAAATAAGACAAAAGACAGAAGTATTTTACAGGAATAAATAAACTTTTTTTTCCACAAATGACAGGATTGTGCACGTAGAAGTTCCAAAAGAATCTACAGATGAACTATTAGAATTAATAATGGTTGATTTAACAAGTCCACTGTAGATAGCAAAGTCCATATATAAATCGATTGCAACTATATATACATATATCAACCACACCAAATTCTAAATAAATTTTCAAAAAGATGCCATTTGTACTAGCACCAAAAATTAAATAGTCAGGAAGACTGTAATAAATGCAAGGCTCTACACAGAAAACTGTAAAATATTACTGACAAATTAAAAGCCTAAATAAATGGAGGACTACAACATGTTCAAGGCTCAATATTAAAGAGATGCCAGGGGCGCCTGGGTGGCTCAGTCGGTTAAGCAGCCGACTTCGGCTCAGGTCATGATCTCGTGGTCCGCGAGTTCAAGCCCCGCGTCAGGCTCTGTGCTGACAGCTCAGAGCCTGGAGCCTGTTTCAGATTCTGTGTCTCCCTCTCTCTCTGACCCTCCCCCGTTCGTGCTCTGTCTCTCTCTGTCTCAAAAATACATAAACGTTAAAAAAATTTTTTTAAAAATAAAAAAAAAAGAAAAGATGCCAAACTGGTCTATAGATCTAAGGCCATCTCAATAAAAATTCTAGCAGTTTTTTAATGGAAATTGACAGATTCTAATATTTATATGTAAATGCAAAGAGTTAAGAATAATGAAGAAAATCTTGAAGAACAAAGTTGGAGGATATAGACTTCAGATATCAAGACTTCTTATAAAGCCACAGTAATCAGCACTATTTTGTTGGCTTAAGGATAGACAAATTGACTAAAGGAATAGAATAGAAAGTCCAGAAACAGACCTACATATATTCCGGGCCACCTGATTTATGACAAAGTTACCACAGCCGTACAGAGCGAAAGGCTGCTGGATTAATTGGATAGAAATATGGAAAAAATGGACTTTGTGCCTATCACAGACTATACACAAATATCAATTCTTGGTGAATCATAAACTTTACCACAAAACAAATATTCTAGAAGATAACCTTAGAGAATGTATTTAAGACCTGGGAATATGTAAAGATTTCTTAAATAGGACACACAAAAAACTAACCATAAAATAAAAGTTTGATTAGCCTACTTCATCAAAATCAAGAATCTTTTTTCATACCATTAAGGAGAGTGAAATGGCAAGCAACAGAAGAGGATATCTGCATCACAAATATCAGACAAAGGGGAAGCATCTAGAATTTATAAAACAAATCTTACACATCAGTAAGAGGAGAAAATCCTATTACATGTGGACAAAAGGCTCAAACCAGCACTTTTCAAGAGCTAATAAACATACAAAAAGATGTTCAGCATTGATAGCCAGTAAAGAAATGCAAATTAATACCACAATGAGCTATTATCAACCATGCTTACAATTTTACAAATTAGCCAAATATTAAGTGTCTAGACAATGTGGAGGACTAGAAGTCTTAGGTATTGTTGGTGGAGTGTAAATTGGTAAAATCAGTTTGGAAAACTGGCACTATCTTCTAAAGTTGAATGTATATGTATCCTATGATGCAGCAATTCCATTCCTGGGTATAAATCCAACAGAAATTCATAAATGTATGTACCAAAAGGCATATACAAGAATGTTTATAGCAGCGTTAGTCGTAATCACCCAAACTAGAAACACCCAGATGTCCACCATCAGTGGAATGGATAAATATAGTTATAGTCATATAATGGAATACTAGCCTCAATGAAAAAGAATGAATTAATGATACTCACTACAACATAGAACCATCTCATGGACATAAATATCTTAGCAGAAGAAGCCAGACAATAAAGAGCACATATGGTATGATTCCATTTATATGAACAAAACCAGGCAAAATTCACCTACAGTGAATTAGGAGTGATATTATCTATAGTGAATATCACCTACAGTGAATTATCTGCAGTGATAGAAGTAAGAATTATAGTTATATTTGACAGTTAATGACTGGAAAGAGCCATGCAGGAGGCTTCTGAGATATTAGCAACATCTTCTATCTTGATCTCGGTGCTAAAAACACAGGGGTTTCGGTTTTTTAAAACTTACTAGGTATACGCTTACAATTTGTGTACATTGATGTATTTACATATCAATCAAAAGTTAATAGAAATAAATACCATGCAATAATCTGGAGACAGGTTGTGGGTTGCTTTTCCAGGGTAGTGGAGAAGCTTTCGGTGGAGCTGAATCATGTCAGGTTTCCAACTGCAGCCTTTTAAAAGTGAAGATTGTCCTCAAGTCCCTCTGATCCCTTGTTTGGTGGAATTTATCTGGTGATTAGCTTGTTATGCTAAATACAAGGGGAGAATTTTTTTTTTTTTTTTTAAACCAGTAAGGCTGAGCAGTGGACTCTGGTTCAATGACATAAGGTTGTTTAAAGAATCTTGATATAAAAACCATACTTGGCATTAATGAACTCTTTTCACTGCCTTCTCTTTAGAACCAGGGGCTGACAATTAATAAAGCTTTTCTTATGCTCAGATTTTAAATCAAAGAAAAATTACTTTCAGCCCAGCATCTTTTGGGATAAACAAAAGGGGACACACGGGGGAGGCTGAGGCTGGGGAGCGTGGGACCGGGGACGGGGATCGGAGATCCAGAAGGACCAAGACAGCAGGATGCAACTAGATTCAGAGCAGCGTAGGAGGGAGGGAAAGGGAGTGTCAGAGGCCGAGAGTTAGGAGACAGCGAAGGAACCTGGAGTGAATCGATATTTGTTCATTTGGATATGTAAAGCACCTAAGGGAGAGGAAAACAGGTGCAATATGAATGCATTAATGGAATGAAAAATGAGGCTTGACCTATGAATAAATATTCAGAATAAAAGCATTTGAAAATTTATCTTGGTTTTAGGGCACTTACTCTGTCTGGCAGCTAATTCAAAGTTTTCATGGTCACACACATTCACATGGGTTGTCAGCTTCACAAGCACCTGAATGCACTCGCCGTGGGTCCTGTGGCCTGTCTGCCTCCTCCTCCTCTCTTTGTTGCTCAGGCTTGTTTCTCTTGATAAGAGTCTGCTTAAATTGTATGAAACGAGACCCCTTATTATAGAGATTCAGATGGTCAGATTATGTCACCCTAAATCATGATCTAGACCTAAAGCCCCCGATAGCAATCCTAGGGGCCAGTTGGTTCGTCCATTTCTCCCAGAAGAGCCTTTGTTGGCACCTGTACTATATGGCCTCAGATTTTGCCTCAGCCTTGTGATAAAAACCTTACCAGGAACCAGTGAAAGAAAAGGGTATTATAAAAACTGTCGCTCTTAGAAATGTGGCTTGTGGCAGGTTGAGGTGGAAACCCCCATTAGTTCAGATCTGTGGAGAGCATTTCTGAAACACAGGGAATAGGCTTTCCAAATGAGTTCTTCAGCTCGGTTTCCTCAGGAGAGGAAATCCTGCAGATATCTCTCTGGCCAGAGACATGAGCTCAGAAATGGGGCTTCCCACAATTTATAGAACGGGCTCCCTGCCCCACTGCCCAAATATTGAACAGTTTTCTTCTGAGCGAGGAATGACCCTAGTGATGGGGGCAGCCTACCTCCCTCAGAGCAGCCAGGCCTCCGTCCACCTGGCAGGGGGCAGCTGCCTCTCTTCTGCTTAGTCCTGTCTCAGCTTCCCCTCTCTGTGCTGGCCTTTAAGGGTAGTGGCTTGCTTTAGAAATCTAAGGAATTGTTATTGTTATTTTGCTTCTGAGCCTCTGTGAGATTCCAAGATTGATCAACGTACTTTTTTTTTTTTTTTTTTTTTACCATAGAACCACATTTAGATTTCATTAACTTCTTCAGGCTGCAGAGGGGAGGAGAGGAAGTATGGCACAGACAGAATATGGAAGCAATTCAGGAGGTGGGCACAGGATCAGATGGACCTGCCGTGATGCTTCCACAATGATTCTGTCCTTACTATAGTCATTTGTAAAAAAGACCCCCGTATCTTTCACTTCTCTGAATCACCCCCATCCTCTAAGATCAGCTTTCAAGAAAGTTTCATTTGGTGCAAGGTAGTTATTAAGTGTTTCCTTCAAACATTTGTATCTTTTATATTAGAGAAGTGCTTATACTTTTCCCGCCAGGATTTCAAAATTTCAGGAGTGCAGAATTGGCCAAGGGCTTATTGAATTTCCCCCATCAGTTGGTACAGAATTAACTCCAGGGCTAGGAAGGGTGGAATTTACAGTTGGGGTTCAAGAGGTGGGGCTAGGGAAAGGAGGCAGGGAGACAGGATGGGGGCTGGGCAGGTGGAGGAGGGGCTGGAGGTCTCTTCAGCATTTAGGGCTGGCTGATCCTTGGCTCATGCTAATATGAGGCGAGTGTATAAAGATATGGTGAGTGTTTCTCCCTTCTCTTGTACCCCATGGGATAGCATCTGTTAACGCCAATGCCTTGACAATTTTGTTAATAATTTTTATTTCCTTCCCTGCTGTTCTTTAGACATGTCTTTTGTTAATAATAGCAACAGTCGTAATTAATACAGTGTTAAGTCATTTATGTTTACAACAGCTCTATAAAGAAGGAACTGTTTTTAGTCCCATGTCACGGAAGAGGAAACTAAATTGCGGAGAGGTAAGTGACGGGTCCAGGGTCACCAGGTGGTAAGTGGAGGAGAAGAGATTTGAATCCTTACTCTTAATTACTACTTCTTCAAGAAGAGTTCTGAGCTTACCTTGATTAAACTACAGGCCATGGAATCAGATATGGCATAGATCACCTAGCCATAGAGTTTGGAGAGCTTAACCGTCTCACTCCTGTATTGTTTTGATTGATCGGTTAAAATCATTATTCATTTGATTAAACAAAGAGAGCCCTCTCTGTGCTAGACGCTGTACTGGCTGCAGGGAATTCAGAGACAAGTAAGACAAGGGGCCCTTCTATGTGGGAGAAGACATATGTTTACAATTATTTACTAAATAACAGTACACGTGTGAATGTGGTGATTAATGTAGCCTGCATTTAAATCATGGAGGAAAGGCACAGGAAATCAGGGGAAGATTACAGAGTTGACATTTGAGTAAGGCCTAGGAAGAGAACAAAACAGAACAAAAACAGTTACTCATGAGATACATTTGCTGCATAAAAATGTAAACTGTATAGAGTGTATAGAATAAGGAGGGAAAGGCTACCTTCCTCTCAGAGGTGTCTATTAAAAAATTCTTATCTATGTTTTCCAGATATTTGTCTATATATTTACATAAACATACATATACACTAATACGGAGTTAGGAACAAAATAAAATGCGTACATCTTTATATCTTGTAATACTGTTCTGTACATTATCTCCTCCAGCCACTTACTGATAATGTCTTAGAGATTTTTCCGTGTCGTATCATATAGGTCCATTTCATTGTTTTAACTGTTGGGTACTAACTGATTAAATGGTTATAACACAATTTATTTTCCATCATGCTACTGATGGCCATTTAAGTTAGTTCCATTCTTTTAATGCTACCATAAACAATGCCGTCCTAGAAAGTATACATATATATCATTGTCACTATGAGTTTGGCATATATGCTATTGTCACGATGTATCATTTCTGCAGTATATATACTCACTTCAACATTTGATATACACAGGCAATGAGTCTCCATTGAATCTGTTCCAGGTGATATTCCTTCTATCAGTCTTGAGTGCCCACTTCCCCATAAACTTGTCCATATGGGATATTAATAAGCTCTTAAAATTTGGCCAATGTGACCATTAAAAATGATAATTCATTGCTTTAATTTTTATGTCCCCGATTACTAATATGTTTGTCCTTGCTTGTATCATCTTGGTCTGGGCTTATAGCTTTTAGGTCATTATTATTATTACTTTGTTTTCAGGATTTTGCTGTGTGGGGGACAAAATCTTGTTTGTTTCCTCCTTCTTCAGTGATATGTATGGCTCACATCCTACTTGAAATTTCATATTGCATGCCTCTTTGTTTTTCTTTCTTTTTTTATATTAAATATAATTCATCGTCAAATTGGTTTCCATACAATACCCAATGCTCATCCCAACATGTGCCCTCCTCAATGCCCATCACCCACTTTCCCCTCTCCCCCACCTCCCATCAACCCTCAGGATTTAAGAGTCTCTTAAGGTTTGCCTCCCTCCCTCTGTAACTTTTTTCCCCCCTTTACTCTCCCCCATAGTCTTCTGTTAAGTTCCTCAGGATCCACATATGAGTGAAAACATATGGTATCTGTCTTTCTCTGCCTGACTTATTTTACTTAGCATTATACCCTCCAGTTCCATCCACGTTGCACTCTCAACAATAGCCAAATTATGGAAAGAGCCTAAATGTCCATCAACTGACGAATGGATAAAGAAGATGTGGTTTACATATACAATGGAATACTACTTGACAATGAGAAAGAATGAAATCTGGCCATTTGCAGCAACGTGGATGGAACTGGAGGGTATTATGCCTCTTTGTTTTTCAAAAACTCCCCTCAGTCCACATTTCATTCAGGATCCAAGAATTCAAGTCACCTTTGGTCTTGCTCCACTACCACGTAAGATGGGCTCTTTAGCACGCTGTTACTGTTTCTCCACTCTGTGCTGCTTCCAGCTTCCCACCCTCTTGTTTCTTTGGGGATCCAGATTACTGTTGTTAAATCATGGCTCTTTTGCTTTTCACGTCTCCTCCTTAAATAACTTTTCTAGAGATACGTATTTGATTTTGTGTCCATATATATATATTATTTTTGCCCTTGGCTGTTTACAATATTTACTGGTAATCTTTTTATACTTCAGCTCCCAGGTCTTTCTTCTGATTTATCACTCTAGTAGAGTAAGTATTCAACTATTTTTTCAAGAAGGGGAAGAGTTTGGTATGTTTTCTGGGCCCAGTATGCCTGAGGATATTTTTCTATTCTCTTCACACTTGAATGACAACTTGGCTGGGTATACAATTTTAGGCTTTTTTTTTTTGTTGTTGTTGTTTCTGTTTTTGTCAAAACTATTTTTTTTTAGATTTAGTGTATGGAGGAGACATCTGAGCTCCGATTGATTTTATTTTTTTCTTTGTAGGAATTCCCCCTTCCCAGTTTGGTTGCTTGTAGGATTTCTCCTCCCCCTCCTTCTATTTAGAGAAGTTTAAAAGATGCCAAAAAGTACAAAGGATAAAACAAACGTTAATGCTCTCAATACCCAGAATGAACAACTATTTATATTCTGTCTCACTTGCTTCTTTTCTGTCTTTCCTCCCTCCCCCTTTTTAACAAAACATTGGAGATAAAGCCAAAGTGGCCTTGAACCAGCACCCCACTTCCCAGCCCATTCACTAGCCCCCTCCACGGCCACTCAAGGACAGCCACTATTAAGAATTTGAAATGTAATTTTCAGGCCATTTCTTTGTAATTGTATATAATATTTATACCTCCATGAATAATATACAGTATTGCTGTGAATGTGTGTGTTTTCCTCATTTGTATAAATGGTATCCTACTAGAGATATTCTGTATCTTCCTTTTTAAAGGATTCATTTTCCTTGTCTCCCGTACTTTAAAGATTGCAGGGATGTGTTGAGGTGTAATCATTTATTTTGAATAATATGTTTTGATCCTTTTTAATTTGTACATTTAGGTTTTTTCAACGCAGATTTTTAAAAAATTACATTTTTGCTCTTTGTTGCTTCTAACCGAATTGTTATAGTATTTTGTTGGGGAAACTTATAATTTGTAGGGTGGATCTAATTGTCAACCACTTGTGTTTTCTCCTTACTCATGCTTTGATGAGGAGAGAATAATCCAGCCTCAGTGTTTATTAACAGACACATGGATTTTGTTATTCCCATGTGTACTGCTAACAGCCTTTTAAAAGTCATAGCTATGGGGAAAGTTGATATGCTCCTTTTCTAGCCTAATTCCCAGTTTCTTCAAATTCTTATCTTGGGCAGCTCTAATATACAGTAGTGGGGCCATTTTCACTTTCCATTTCTGTTTTCCTTCATGAACTGAAAGGAAGAAATAAAAACATCTAACCTCTCCAACATCACCTCACTCAGAAATCTCTCTCTGGCCCAACCCACCTCATTTACATATATGGAATAAGCTTCCCAGGATGCTTTGCAGGACCAACAGGCTCTCTGCCCTTTTTTTCTCTCCAATTCCTTCCTGCCTTGTTTTCTGTAATTTGCTATCTCAGAATGGGAGAAAAAGATTTGGGAGGAGTGGGCTTGGGCAATACTACTCTAGACTCCTCCATGCCACACAGATCCTGGCAATAAGCTCTCTATAGCTTATGTGTCTATCTTTGCTTGGTATTATGAGTTTTGTCTCTCTTTCTCTTTCTTTCTTTCTTTCTTTCTTTCTTTCTTTCTTTCTTTCCCCCCTCTTTCTGTTTTTTTTTTTAATTCTAGCTAACTTCATGGTAGCTTAAGAAGTGGCAGTTAGCTAGATCCCATTTTAACTAAATGGATGTGGGCTGTTTCAATTCTAAGACACCTTAGCTATTTCCTTTATGACTTGGCACTTGGATAAAATAAGTTTTATCCCCCACTGGTAAAGTTTTATTGCCCCAAATCGGCACTGATTTGAATTTCATCATTGGCTGTGTCCTCTTGAGTCTCTTAGTTTTACTTACTACCCAGTTTAAAGTGCTACATAGAGTATCAGCTCCTTAGGTAGATAAGGGCAGAGTGATGTGGCACTGGGGTCAGTGTTGATGTGGTACCCTAGACAGAAGAGAAAAACACACGTGCAAAGGGAAGGAGATGCGAAGAACATAGTGCATATGGAGAGTGTTGAATTCTCGATGAGACTATCTTAGTCCTAAGAGTCTGGGCTTTATTATTAGCCCAACTCTATTACAACTTTTTAAGTCACTGAGTTTTTTCATCTGTAAAATGAGGACACTAAATGTAGCTAACTCATGATTTTTACACAGATTAAATGATATAGTGAATGTATACCAAGTACTTAGCACAGAGTAAGGATCAATGACTGTTAGGTTCTGTTACTGTTATTATTATCATTTGACCTAAAATGTAGTTGAAGCCATAGGTGTGGTCAGAATACGACCGTCAGAGCCTTAGGTGTGGTCAGGTGATGAGAAACCACCAAGAAGAGCATGTCACTACATGGTCAAATTTGTGTTGAATTGTCAGTCTACTGTGCTTTGAGAGACAAGCTGAGTGCAAACAGTAGGGACAGGGCCATGATGTGCTGGAATGGGTACGTTGATTATGTTGTGAGAGTCAATTGTTAGGTTCTCAGGAATTTTCTGAGTAGGTTGTTGAACGCGGACATTATTACGTATTAAATTATATAAAGTTACAATTAAATTATATTAAAAACAAAACCAATAAGTACATAGAGCTTATTTTACTACATTTTACTATCATTGATGCTCTTGGGGTTGTTTACATCTGCTGTATCTGTGTGGTGGAAACAGAGTCGTGTGCTACAGAGCTTCTATTCCCACACTGCCATCAATGATGTCTCTTGAGTAGCTTGAAATGAGCCAGGATGGGAGGAGGTCTACCATGGAAATCAGCAGATTCCACAAATCAGGGCTTTATTCACCCCCTAGAGAGTCAGTTGTTAAACCTTTAGTAGCACACCACTGGGCCAGAGAGACCGATTAGAAAGCGATTGAAGCAGTTCTGTAGAGAGAAGAAGAGTGCTTGAATCTTAGCATTTGAAGTGGAGAGGAGACAGATTTGAGAGATGCTTTATTGACAGAATTAGTAGGATGTACTTTCTGATTGAACGTGGGGGAAGAGAACATGAAAACTGAAGCCTGAAAAGGAGATAAATGGCTTGAGGAGCTCTCCCTTGCTGTCTTTGATGAGGCAGGCTGTCATATTGTGACCTGCCCTATGGAAAAGCCACATGGCAAGGAACTGAGGGTGGCTTCTGGCTGATAGCCAGTGAGGAACTGAGGCCCTCAGTCCAACAGCCCAGAAGGCGCTAAAGCTTGCCAACAACGGTGTGAGCTTAGAAGCAGATCCTTCCCCAGTCAAGCCTTCAGATAGGCCTGCATCTCTGGCTGATACCTTGATTGCAGTCTCCCAGGAGACGTTGAAGTAGAGGACCCAGCTAAGCTGTGCCCCAATTCCCCACCCACCAAAACCATGAGATAATGAATGTGTGGTGTTTTGAGTTGCTAAGTTTGTTGTAATTTGTTCTACAGCAATAGATAACAAATTCCAGGCCTTTAAGCCCTTTGGGAGCACGTTTCTGCATTCAGGTTGAATTGGCTGGACCCTGGCTTTTAAGTCCACTGAGCAGAGTTCCACAGTGGAACCTGCAGGGGTGGGCTTGTCCTTCTGGGTGACAGGTGAGTAGCTCAGAGCTTGTCATGCTGCACTCTGCTTTTCCTGTGTGCACTGAGTGAAGACTTCAGGCTTCTGGAAAGTAGTCAGCAGTGCCCTATTGGGCAAATCTGGATAAGAGTGATAGCTGATGTGAATGTAGCAGGCAGATCCCAGTCACTGATCCAGTATTGGCTGTGAAGAATTCTTCTCTTATGAAAGAGCCATAATCCTTCCTGTGTACATAGCTTCTAGAATGGGGCAGAATTCATGTCGAAAGATCAGCTCAGTTTCCAGAGGTGGGAAGGAATTTTAAGAGAAGCATGGGTCATTTTTAATGTTAACTGACATGTTCTCAGATCACATGCTACCAGATACTCTTTTTTGTTTTTCAGCAGAGAGGATTAAACTTTTTTTTTTTTTCATGAAGATTTTGTTTGTTTAAATTATGCAGCATAGAGTAAAACAGAGGGTACACATTTTGAGATGATGCTAGTCGTAGAAGGAGCTCTGAATGGGGTTTGGAAACTAACTTTGGGCAAAAAGTGTGGGTCAGCATCTTGCTCCTGATCCCTCAGGCTGAGGAGAATCCCTTGTGTTTTGACTCTGTGCCCCAGACAGGGTGTTTAAGAAGGACCATGGCCAAGACAGGAGTCTACTAAAGTGACTTATCTTCCCAGACTCCCATTTTAAAGACAGAAGTCTAATTGCCGATGGGGAATTTAAATAACAAAATAATGTAATTTATTTTTAAAACCAATTACCAGCATTTAAAAGGATGCCTCTGTAGGATGTCAAGATGAACTCTTCATTTAAACTGACCTCTTAATAACACACTCATTGGAAATTTTTTTGCTTGAAACAGGCTAATTTTAAGTAAGGACTTTTTCTGGGTAAGATTCCTTTATTTATTCGACATATACTTACTACATAGCTACTCGGCACCAGGGGCTGTTCTAGGCACTGTCTTCACTGTATTGAGGAAGAAAGACAACAAATGGACAATATAATATATACTATGATAACATAATGATGTATTATTAATAAAATATAAGCAACATGTGCAATATGATATTACTCTTATTGAGTAAAAGATGTTTGTGGCATAGTAAAATTAATCAACATATTGGCAACAATTTTGGTGTGTTTATTAATAATAAACATATTATAATCATAGTAATTATGTAACATAATGTCAGATTGTGACAGATATTACTAAGTTCATAAGCATACAAAATCTAAAAATTTATTCCTTGTGGTATTATGCTGAAAAGAAACAAAGGATAATTTACTTTTCAGAAAAACAAAGATGATTAAATAAAGGCTCTTTCACAAAGTGGGAAAGGGATGAAGAAATTTTTATTTATTTGTTTATTTATTTATCTGTTTACTTATTTCCAATATAATTAATGTTCAGTGTTATATTAGTTTCAGGTGTATAATGCAGTGATTCAACAATTCTATACATTACTCAGTGCTCATCATGGTAAGTGTATTCTTAATCCTTTTCACCTGTTTTCACCCCCCCCCCCCCCCCCCCCCTTTGGTAACCACCAATTTGTTCTCTGTATGTAAGAGTCTTTTTTTGTCTCTTTTTTTCTTTGTTCATTTGTTTTGTTTCTTAAATTCCACATATGAGTTAAATCATTTGGTATTTGTCTTTCTCTCACTGACTTGTTTCACTTAGCATTATATCCTCTAGATGCATCCACATTGGTGCAAATGGCAAGATTTAATTTATTTTTATGGCTGAGTAATATGCTGTTGTATATATATATACCACATCTTTTTTATCCATTCATCTATTGTTGGACACTTGGGTTGCTAGAGATGAAGATATTTCTAAAGGTAGCTCGGCAAAGATATTTGGTGGCCCTGGTATGTTAAGTAGGACTGCTTTCGACTGTGTGTGACGGAAAACCCAGTTTATAGTGGCTCATTTAACAAAGGGCCAGAGAGACAGGCAGCTGCTAGCGTTGGCTCAGCATCTTAACAATATCAGGGCAAACTTTCCACTATACTCCTTGTCTCACAGTCACAAAATGGCTGCTCCAGCATCAGGTATTGCACTCAACTTCAAAGCAGAAAGATGGGTGGATGGGGCAAGGACAGCTATATTTGCCTCTCTTATTGGGACACCAAAAGCTTTTCTCACCTCAGCAGACTTCTGCTATGTCTTACTGGACATACCTGCCTATCCCTACTTGTACGGGAGCCTAGGAATGGGCATACTTAATCATTCCATGTTCTATAGTGAAAAAGACCAAAAGAGTAGGAAATTGGGTATAGATGTTGCATCAGCCAATCAGTAGCGGTTACCACAGGGATCTCTGACTTAGGGTCGTAAAATGCATTGACTTATTCTCAAAGCTCTCCCTGCATTCCATCCTTAACTGCTACTGTGGTTTCCTCTGATTTGAAGAAAGGCAGACGTTTGGTAGAAATAATCTCAGATATTATCAGAGAAATAATCTCAAATATTATTTGGTGAAGGAGCTTTGAAGAAATGAATGAATCATAATGGTAGCATAAAATAAGAGCTTTTGGTTTAAAATGATAAACATAACAGGGAATTGACAGTAATGGCCTGGCTATATGCTAGGGATGGAAAATGAAACAAAACAAAACAAAACAAAACATGGGTTAATGGGATTATAAGAAACAAAACAAATTACTAGTCCTTGACAGGTAGAATGGTAAGGAGGGATAATCTATTTCTGAAGCTAGTCCAAATATGATACAGTAGAGGTGGCTCAATGAAAACAATAGGCTGTAGATGATCCATAAAGATGTGATATGGACTAGAGAACCCAATATTGGGGGAACCAGGGTGAAAGAGTTCCAGTTAGATCAAAGCTAAGGCCATGTGGAGATTGAGAGTTAATGGAAGTAAAGCGGGAGTGGATCCAGCCACCCTTTTGGAGGTCATGGACAGAACACCTACTTGGGTATCAGGCTAGGAAACAAATATGGAAAGACAAAAAAGTAAAAGGTGTGTGTTTCACTCCCCATCTGGTTTTAGAGACAACCTAAGTAGGACAAATTCCATTATTGTTCTTTTTAATTATTTTATATATAGAGAGAGTGTGAGCAGGGGAGAGGGGCAGAGGGTGAGTGAGAGGGAGAATCCCAAGTAGGCTCCATGCTCAGTGTGGAGCCCAGTGTGGGGCTTGATCCCATGACCCTGGGACCCTGGGGCCATGACCTGAGCTGAAATCAAGAGTCGCATGCTCAACTGACTGAGCCACCCAGGCACCCCTCCATTACTGTTTTTGGTAGAGTTGATGTATACTGGTTCACTGCATTTTCATTGAACTAGTTTGAAATAAACCTGGGTCAATGGCAGGATCTGCCATGCAGGGATGATTCACTAGTGTTTACACATAGGGTGGTTTTTGTTGTATGGTTGTAATCTTTAGTTGAGAAAGCATTAGTTTAGAAAACTAATTAGTTGAGAAAGCATTTGCCATGTTGAAGGAGCCCCATCAGCACTCTAGAGATGGGTTTATGGGCTGATACATAAGAATGGTGAACACCAATCCTTGACTGTGTGCACAGATACATTGGTTGGAAAGCAGGCTTCCTCTTCAGAGGGATTACAGGTATTTGTGCTCAGTTTATGAGGGCTGAATATGATCACCATTAGGAAATTTAATTTACAGATTCAGAAGCAGAATTTCAGGGTGCTTTTGTAGGGTTATTTGAAAGAATAAGCATTTTAAAGTGTAAGAACAACCTTGGATAGACTGTTGAGTATGACAGGAACCCATGTGGCTTGCCTTGAATTTTAAGAAATCCTCTGGCAACCATGACAGAAAGTAATGTCAATCTTCGCTTGTATCTCTTGAAGGATTAAAGAGAGATTAAATTTATCATTTACAGTACTACTTATTAGGATCTCCTTGAAAGTTTCTAAATCTCTAAATTTCTATATAAGTCTTTTCATCATGCTTTTCTTTCTCCATTACTCAGTACACTTTGTTTTTCTGTCTTCATTTCCTGAGTTCTTCAGCAGGTATTAGGTGGATAAATTTAGGCTTTTTGTTTTATTTTCTTTTCCTACTCCATGGACTGTTTCCCTAGATTTTCTACAATATAAGATAGGCCAAGAAGTGAGCCAGTGAGTAAATTTATACCCTCCCCGCCACTCCTGGAAATTTAAGATATTTGAATCCACTTAGGTATATACATAAGCCACCAGAAAGGTAACACACTCAGAAATATTACCTTGAAGCAGTGCCTTTTGGTGATCTTCTATGTCGGAAAATTATACAAGGGCTTCAAAAGTAGGTGATCTGGCTTTATCTGAATCATTTGGCAGAAGCAATAATGTTTTCCGTAGGTTGAATATGGAAGGGGAGCTGGGGGAGGGGAGAAGAATTTGGTAACTTACCAAGGTCACAGCAAAAGAAAAAGCACCTTGCTTTATTTTATTTACTTAATTTGTACAGGGAAAGCTTAATATAAAGAATTATTAATTTAATTTAATTTAAAAAATTATTTTTATTTTTATTTGGAGAGAGAGAGCAAGCAGGGAAGAGTAGAAGTGGAGAGAGAGAATACCCAGCAGGCTCCACGCTGAGCACGGATCGATGTGGGGCTTGATCTCATGACCCTGGGATCATGACCTGAGCTGAAATCAAGAGTTGCATGCTCAACTGACCCAGCCACCCAGGTGCACCTAAAGAATTACTAATTTTGATAAAGGATGGAAGCAATAAAGGATTCGCTCGTGAGGTGTTAAAGCAGCCTAAAGAACACAGGAATAGCAGATTTAAGGAGCAGCTTTCATTCCTCTTCCGGGGTGGAGGTAGAGCCCACCCCCTCACCCTGCCATTGCCCCGAGGCTGAGTTCAAGACGTTGTCAGAGAGGGCTCAGTGGACGGCAGAGCGGCTGCTGAGATGCTGTGCCAGCAGAGCATGTCCGAGACCCTTTGGAATGCAGGGAGAAGGGTCCACAGGCAGCATGTCAGCACTTACTATGAAGCCTCCTGAGGGCATGCTGGGGAAGTCTGCAGGAGTCTAATACCGGAGGAGCCATGTGTCCTGCCCCTCATTTTATTTTCCACCAAGAAAGTACTCTAGGTATGAAATCCTTGGTTTGTAAGTCTCAATTTCTTCCTTGTTAAATAATCAAGCAGCTACCACGTTCCTGCCAGGTAATGTTCGAGTCTGTGGAGAAGTAGCAAAACATCACTGCAAACTGTTTGCGTGTATTCACATTCATGGGAGTTCCCCTTCAGCGTGAGGTTTTGTACCCTGTTAAAATGCAAATACCCTATAGGAGAAATGGCATTTGAAAGCTGCTATCAATCATTGATACCTTAGTGTGCATGAAGGTACAGTCTCCTTCCCAGACAGCAGGGCTTGATGTGGTGGTTGGGGGTGGGAGGGAGATGACATTACCCTGGACAGCCAGGGACTTTGGAAAGGGACGCTCCCAGCCTTACCAGACAGTGCAGAATGGGACCTCAGGTACCAGCACGGGCTGAGACTACTTCACAGTTGTTGGGAGTCTCGTCCTGAGTTCCCTCAAATCGTCAAATCCAAAATCCACTTTCTTTGTAGAACATTTCCCTTCTGTTTCTTCTCTTTTCTTACTTGCTTCGGGGAGGTTTATGGTTTGAAAAATTAAAGTGCGGATCTATTTTCATTACCAAAGGATTTGCAAAACTGAGCTGGGCCTGTCTGGGCTCACATTTGCATTTGCCATCCCTTAAGCTGATTTTCAATGCTGAGCAGCTATTTTAAATGTTTTTAAGAGCCTCCTTTTTAACTCTTTTCCTTACTTGTGTTATCTATTTCTGCAGTTTAAAAAAGATTCCATTGCTGATTCTTGGTGGAAAGTTCCCATACCAGATGCCAGTTGCAATCATGGGCAGCAGTATTTGTTCAGGGAATGCCTGGGCATTTGGAGCCAATATCCAAGGGTTGCTTACCCTGAAAAGCTGAGCCGGGGTGGTGGGTAGCGGATCTGGAGCCTCAGAGGATTTAGATGACGTCAAGGTTTCTTTGTGGTGGGAGCAGTGATTGGCCCAGAATTGGTACTGAAGAAATACTTGTTAAATATATGAATGGGCTAAAGGAAGAAAACCAAACTACTGAGCAAATGAGGACCTTATCCATTGTTCAATAATGCTAGGTGAATGGATTGTTGGTTCCGCATTTCCTACGGGATAGACTGCGAAGTCCTCCATAGGGCAGGATACTTCATGATGTGGAACTTGCTTGTCCGTCCAGCCAAGACCTCCCTCCGTCATCCTTCACACTTTGTGCTTTGACCTGGAACATGCTGAGGCTTCTTGGCAAGCCCTTCCCTGAATCTTCTAGGGTGTGGCTCTTCCAGGCTCCCACTATACTTTGTACGTCCTCCATTAAAATAATGGTCATCCTGTTTTTACATAGTATAGTTTGTTTGCTTGTCTGCCTCCCCGCTAGACTAAAATTTGTTGCTTCCAGGCATCATGTGCTCATCGTTGAGTCCTTCATTAAGTGTTGAATGAGTAAGTCAGCTGGCAACTATAAATGACAAGCAGGTTAAAAGAGTTATATCAAAGTTGCCAGAAATGCTTATGGCTTTTGAGTTGGCTCCTGGTGAACCCTGGTGCTAGATGGAGAAGATGCAGTCTGTGGGAATTATGTTCCAGAAGGTCAGCCTGATTCTGGGAACAGTTGTTTGCCCCAGTCTGTGTTTGTGAGAAAACGATGATTTGGTTGACGTTTTGTATTTCATTTGGGTACCTATTTAAGTTCATTTTTTTCTTAAACTCCCCTCCCCCCCCCCCTTTATGGATAGTAGCAGGAAGCTTTATTCATATAACTTTGTGGTTGAGAACCCAGCCCCAAGAGAGAAAAATGAGGGTCTCTGGCCAAACCTGGGGAAGGGGGTGTGGAGGCTCTAAAATTGGTCCTCTTTCACTTTTTGGGGTGGTAGACTCTAGGACTCCAAGGAGCACAATTTGAAAACCACTGATTTGGATTAAGGAATCAAGTGACTACAAGGGAATAAATCTTTTCCTGACATATTAAATAGAAACCCTTTGGCAACCAAGTTATGTATTTACCAAGCCTTTCATATGACTCAAAACTCTGTAACTCTAAATCAGTTTTTACAGCTTAAAAATTGGTATTGAAATAGTTACTTAGGTGTAATTTTAGAAAACTCAGGTCAATCAATATGTATGACTTTTAAGTTTAATCCTTCCTTTGGGGATCACGGAAGCTCCTTTCGGCTCCAGTGCTCTTTGATTTTCTGATTGTGAAGGGCAAGGTGGGAAAGAAATAAACAAGGTGACTAGGTTTCAAGGGCTAGCTTTCTTGGCATGAATGAGTAATTGGAAAGCCAGCATAATCAAAGTAATTTCATCCATCATGTACAGAAAGGGAAATAGAATTCAGGTTATTAAGGTTGCATGAAACTGCTTTTTGAATGTATGTACATATTTCTTCCTGGGGGCTAGATAACGTTTCCCATTTTTATTTCTAAAAGGAGTTATGGAAAAAGACAACTGAAAATAAAACAGGAGCCGTGGTCTCAGAGCAAAACTAGAATAATTCATTAAAGGAAAGAAAAGGGTTTTAGGTTTCCCTTTTAAAAGAACAAGCTTGAAAACCAGAAGACATGTTTTTGGCCCCTAAAGGGCCCGGGGCCAGGAGTGAGGAGGGTCAGCCCCTGAGAGGCAAACAAGGACCTTTGTTCTTAACTCCTTAGCCCTTGGTCTGGAGGAAGGAATCACATAATTCACATTTGGATGTCACAATTGCCTTTTGGAGTTTGGGGAAAACAAACAAAATGGGAGAATCAAGGACAAGAGAGCCTTGCCAAGGTAAGAGAAAGAGGCAAGGAAGGCCAGCTCCCTAAAGCAGAAGAGAAGTAGATTGCTAACCAAAGGAAAAGAGGCCAGATCCTGAAAGGAAACAGCAGAGATAGGCTATGCATCTAGACTCAGTGTCCAACAGGTGAATTTTCCCTGTGGGGTAGGAATTTTTTTAATCCAGGTTGACTTTCACCGACTCATGGAGAGCTGGAGCTGAGGTACATCCAAAGCTTTGTTTACCTCGTTTTTTTTCAGAATCATTAGGTCAAGAATTTTTTTTCTCCATATGCACAGAGCTCCAAAATTGTAGGAACTTTGTCTCTTCTGTTCACCACTGTGTCTAATACCTAAAGTAACAGGTCTTCAAAAATTTTTTTCTTGAAAAAAATGAATGAATGAATGAATGAAAAAATAACCACCCTTATCCTTTTATTTTCCCCATTTAATTTCTCTTCGCTTCTCTTCTTCCCTTCTTTCCTTTTCCCTTCTTCCTTCCTTCCCTCCCTCCTTCCTTTCCCTTCCCTTCCCTTCCCTTCCCTTCCCTTCCCTTCCCTTCCCTTCCCTTCCCTTCCCTTCCCTTCCTTTCCTTTCCCTTCCCTTCCTTTCCTTTTTCCTCCTTTTCTTTCTTTCTTTTCTTTTTCTTTTCTTTCTTTTCTTAAAAAGAGACTGGGATAAGAAGAGAAGATACACTCTCAGGAGCTTTGAGGCATTCTGGGACTATAGGAGTGGGTGAATGGGAAGAGTACAGTTGTATTTTCTCAACTTTAGATGGGCCTAGCTTGCTGAGGCTTCAGTGTTCCTCATCCATCATTATTAGTAGATACTCCTCTCTGTTTCCAGCTTGTTTAATTACAGCAGCACCCCCTTGCCCCCCTCATGTTTCTCCTACTTACTATTTCAAATTTGCTCCTTCCTGAAACTTAGAACTGAAGATTGTCTAGAGAATATGAACACCAAATGTGTTAAATCGGCAACCTCATTTTAGAAACATTTCTAAGTCATGGACATGGGCAAAGATACTCCTTTTCCTTATGAGTAAGGAAATATAAAAAGAAAGGAAAATATAGTCAGGTCATTTTTCTCACGTGCAATTCATGTATGAGTGCCAGTTCCTCCCCTTGTGTATCCGTTTGAGACTAGGTCTGGTAGCATCCTTCAAAGCCCATGTGCATGAATTCCATGAAGTCGTTCCCAATTATTCTCATTTTAATTTCCCTTCTCTAAACAGCTATGACATTAATTTATTACTTAATCATGAATTATGGCATACAATTCCCTAATTGATGTTTGTGGATTTTTTTCCCCAGCTATATTTTAATTTCCTTGAGGACAGAAGCCTTGCTTGTATAGTGTTAAAATCACCATTCCCCGCGGCTCCTAACACAATGCCCTGCGTATAGAGGGTACACGCTGGTTTGCCAATTTGTTCCTCACGCCAAATGCCCAGGGATATCTTACACTGAATTTATACCGAACAAGGAAAGGACAGACAAGATTCTCAGGCCTGCCAAAAATCTGTGTGCACTCCTTGGTCACCACAACTTCCTAGGTCTGAAAGTCTTTCAGTTTGTTGCTGATGAGAAAGGAGAGCATAAAGACTTCCTCTTAGTGAGAGAGAGAGAAAGCATACTTGGAATCACCTGGCCTTCCAGCTGGGAGGTTAAGCTTTGGTCCTAAGTCAAGTAACCTTCCTTTTGCTTAACTTATTCTTAGAGTTTTCCAAGGAACAGTCACTTAGCGTTAAAAACAAAACAAAACGAAAACCCACCAAACTTCTTGGGTTCCAAGAAGTTGGATTATTGTTGTTTAACCATTGTTATTCATAGCTATATATTTTGCATCTGTCCCCTGGGGGCTGAAATAAATCCTAAACATCTTAATTACATATAATGTCACTCTCCCTAACCTATTACATTCCACAGGGTCCCTAAACCCCATTTAATGAGACTATTTGTGGCTTCAACAATTTTCCTCTTTCATCCTTACGTTATATTTGGGTTTGCATAAGCAGAAACTTAAACAACACATGGGAGAGAGAGAGAGAGAGGAGAGAGAGAGACTTGGCATTATTTCTAAAGACTGACAAGTTTATTTGATATTCTTTTTTTACAACAAAAGTTTCAGATTTCCTGTGCCTTTATTATTAATACCCTGAGGGTTCATACATGATGACATAAAGATGATGTAGCCAAAATAGAAGTGTGTTTGAAAATTTTTTAGCTTAATTCCTCGTTTTTCTAATCTGTAGACCTCAAAATTATGAAAAAACACCAAGGGTTTTAATTTCTCTTGCTAATGTTTTTCCTCTTTCATTATAAGATTAAATTTTGAAATGGAAAATTTGGGGTTTTCTTTTCACTAAATTTGGGCTATAGTATTTACGGGCAAATTAATCTTTCACTTATTTGACATAAAATGCATAGAAAATGATGGGATTTTAGAGCTCTAAGTGGTTCTGATTGTTAGCATCACCTGGAGAGGTTTTCATTGATTTATTTATCAAAACATTTTTTTAATTTATTTTTTAGAGAGAGAGAGAGACAGAGAACAAGTGGGGGAGGGGCAGAGAGAGAGAGGGAGTGAGAGAGTCCCAAGCAGGCACCACACTGTCAGCATGGAGCCCGATGTGGGGCTCGAACTCACACCATGAGATTGTGACCTGAGCCAAAACCAAGACTCTGTCACTTAACTGATTGAGCCACCCAGGCACCCCTTGAAAACTATGGATGCCATCCCAGAGATTCCATCCTAGTAGATCTGTGTTAAGGCCCAGAAATCTGGGATTCTGGCACAACTGGTCTACCTACAGTTTGGAAACACCGGTTTAGAATTCATTCTGTGGTATTGTCAAAATGGTATAAGATATTGATCACAAAGAGCCACGCTTTCCCCCTGGATCTAAGCTACCTCTTCATTTTAACTTTAACAGTTTTGGGGCTTCCATTGATGCCTCAAAACAAATTTTATATACTCTAAGTGCACAAAAGCTACTTTAAAAATTGTCACATGTCCTAAACTTGTTTTTGTTTTGTTTTGTTTTGTTTTTTAAAAATATACAACCAGTGAGTAGGTTGCTATTGCTGGGAGAATTACAGTTAACTTTTCTTCTTGTTTTTCAATGAAGGTAATCAATCATAGACCTGCTTTTGCCAATGAGAGAAGTGTGAATCATTTAGGTTTTCCAAGAGCCCTGATATTTTAATAAATGTTCTCTCTAAGTGCTCTCCCAAAGATACCTTCAGGGAATGTGTCTCTCTGAGTAGCTGAGCCTCCCAGATAACTGAGACTCCCAGATGACTCAAGACTGGCATCATCTCATTCTTGCTCCCTTATGTCTCTGTGCCGGGCTCACTGCCTGGCACATAGCTGCTCCTCAAGACCTGCTTTTTAAAGAATAAATGGATCAAGCCATAAGTCTCCTCTTATTGTATATTACGAATGTCTCTGCCTTTTTAGACTATACCAAATGTAATTTAACTTTTTTCTAATGATGGCCTAGGCCATCATGCTGAGCTCTAGTGCCCTCAGGGGTCTGTTGTAGTATGTAGAATGTTTTTATTCTGCACTAAATGATCCTAAACTGCTGTGATTTTTACTTCTTTCGTTTGCCTTCTCTAGTTATTTTTCCCCTGTTTCCATCCTTGCTGTTAAGCCATCAGCTGTCACTCGTTACTGTTATTGATGTGTCTCTTCTAGTTCTCCTCTTCTTTCAATTTGCTGCTCTTATTGATCTGTGCATTTAGAAACAACATCGCAGGGGTACCTGGGTGGCTCAGTCGGTTGAGCTTCCGACTTCGGCTCAGGTCATGATCTCGCGGTTCGTGAGTTCGAGCCCCGCGACAGGCTCTGCGCTGACCGCTCAGAGCCTGGAGCCTGCTTCAGATTCTGTGTCCCCCTCTCTCTCCGCCCCACCCCTGCTTGTGCTGTGTCTCTCTCTGTCTTTCAAAAATGAATAAACATAAAAAAAATTAAAGAAACCATATCACCAAGTCTGTTAGAATTTCTGAAGAGGAAGATGAGACCCTGAGTAAGGGCCCCAGGAAATCCCTTTCGGTGGAGTTCATTAATGATGGTGGGCTCTGTAGTGTAGATGGTGGCTGCTCAGAGGTCTCTTATGTTTCTTTCTTAGTTCTCAGCTGTGTTCTGATAAAGCAAATGCCAAATGCACAAAGTGACAATGTGTCTTTAAAGAGAGGTTCCCTTCTGCATTTCAATTTCCTGTACCTCTTGGGGATTAGAGATGATCGGCAAGCATTGCTGTTTCCAAGCTCCTCCTTTCGGAAAGGAATTAGCTTGCAGTAATGGGGACCCAACAAAGCAGTTCAGGGCAAATTTGGTGTCCTAACTGAGGTTGATATCCAGTCTCCCAATGCCCATGAAAGTGAAAAGCATTGGCCTCTGTACATTCAAGCCTCTAGAAAGCAGAGTGGAAGGAAGGAGAGAATTCCTCACCCCGTAAGAAAAGCAAGGCAGGTATTTCACCCTCATTGATCTCTCCTTTTCCTGATGAGAAAAGTAAAGCAGTTGCTATAGAGTAGCCACTGGGACTCAACTTGAAAGTTTTGCCAACATAAATTCCACTCATCTTGTAACTGCCTTATCTCCTGGGTGTTCTCAGCCTGCCTTGTGTATGTTGGCATTCAAGCCTAGTGAGCATGTCCACTAGAAAGTTCATGTTTCCAGGGGTTTACAGAAGCAACCCGGTTCTCATTCTTCTACCTGTCAGGCCTTTCTTTGTTGGTCCAGAGCAAACTCCTCGTCCCCTTCCTGTTCTCTGAACATGCATACATCCTAGAGCTTTGTCCTTAGTTGTCGTCTTTCCTTTCTCCTTGCATGTTCCCTGGTGATCACACGCTAACCATGGGCCTGCCTGATTTGATTTGCTTCTTAAATACAACAACAACAACAGCAGCAGCAGCAACAACAACAACAACAACACAGAACAAAATCCTCTGGAGCGGTTATGTAAGCATGTGGAGTCCCTGTGAGACCTGCAGGCAACTTCCTCAGGCCCCTTTCCCATCTGCCTGCTTCCAGCCTGCATGCTCGTTAGAACGTGGCTGCCTTGGTTACTCTGCCCACTTTGGCTCCAGCCCTTGGCTTCTGCTTTCTGTTTGGACCCTCAGATTTGGGCACTGGAGTTTGGCTTGCTTAGCAGGGATTGAACCTTGGCTTAACTTTGGCATTAGGCCCTTATATCCTACTGCATTCTACACATGGCCACCTGAATGCCCCGCAGACATAGCAAGCCCACCATGTTCGCAACGAATCTGTTTATCTACCGTCCCAGGCCACTTTAGAGTCCTGCTTTCATCCCCATCTATGCAAACTCCACTTCCTGTCAGTTCTCTCTCCTGAATATACTACTCATTTGTCCCCTGCTAGCTATACCTGTACTTTTTATATTGCTGCATAACAAATTACCTCAAATTTAGATGCTTAAGACAACTCACATTTATTATCTCATGGTTTATATAGGATTCCAGGCACACCCCTGCAGGTCCTCACATGTGACCCTCTTGTAGACCCACTCATAATAGTCTGTTTCTTTTCTTTTCTTTTTTTAATTTTTATTTATTTTTGAGAGAGAGTGTGAGCAGGGGAGGGGCAGAGAGAGAGGGAGACACAGAATCCAAAGCAGGCTCCAGGCTCTGAGCTGTCAGCACAGAGCTCGACTTGGGGCTCAAACTCATGAACCGCGAGATCATAACCTGAGCCAAAGTCGAAGAAGTTGGATGCTTAACTGACTGAGCCACCCAGGCGCCCCCAGACAGAGTAGCTTGTTTCTTCAAGGCCAGCAGGAGACCCTCCCTGCCAGTTTTAGTCTCTGACTTCTAAATACTCTTTTAAGGGCTCACCTGATTAGGTTTGGTCCATCCAGGATCTCCCTTTTGATTAATTCACAACTGATTAGGGACATTATTTACATCTACACAGTTCCTTCCCCTTTGCCATTCCATAAAACTGAAATCCATTAAATCTTCAGGCCCCACCCACATCTAGGAGGAGGAGTTTACTCAGTATTCTGCCTCCACAACATCTCATTACCGCCTCCTGACTGTTACAGCCTCTTCCATAGAGATCTTCTTGTCTCTTCTTGTTCTGGTCTGTCTAGCCTCAAATCCATCCTCTATACTGTTAGCATGGTGATCTTTCCAATGGATAAATATGATCGAATAATCAAACAGCTCAGTTCCTCGGGGGTTTGCAAATCAAACAAAACAACCGCTCTCAAAAACAAAACAAAACCAAACCAGGATAAAACAAATTCTTTTATTTATTCTTTTATTTCATTTTATATGTAAGACCTCTTATGATCAAACCCCTTATTACCTTCCAGTGTCATCCTTTGCTTCTCCCCTCCCCACACCGGATATTGTGCTTCAGCAAGCAAATCTGTATTTGCCTAAACACAGTACTGTCTTCACTCCTCAAAGCCTTTGAATTGGCCATTTCTCTGTGTCCTTGCCATTTTCTCCTCCTCCATGCACAATGACAACCTAATAAAGCCCAACTCATTTTCCAAATCTTATCTCCTCAGTGACATTTCACAGACCCAGCTGCCTTTTCTGGGCTCCAACAACACTTCCTATGCATCTCTACTGGTGCTGCCCCCACTGGAGCTGAAGAAGGAGTCACGTGTGTCAAGACATGTCTGTGATGTGGTGGGAGAGACCCCACAAAAAGTGTGTTAACGTTAAGGCTAAGAAACCTGGGAAAGGAAATCCCAAGTTCTGTCTTCTCTCAATTTTCAAGAAGCTCTGGTGATTTTGCAGAGCCCACAGGGTGCCTGGCTCAAGGCATTTCCAAGTAGTTCAAGGGGTCTCTTGGGAGGCTTGGATTTGTCTCCTGGTCTCATTCCGATGGGTCTGAGTCCCATGGGTATGTAAGGAAGGACTACAAGTGCCACCGCACTACATTCTGTAACATTTCTTTAGGATCCGTGACGTGGTAAAGCACAGATAAGAGAGGGTTGTATCCTTCTACTCTGCCATAGGGTGTAGGCTGGTCTTGCTCTGAAGAAGATTTTGGAAGAGGAAGAAGGCATGAGGGTGATAGAGGTATGGCAGAGCAGCGTGCCCTGCCACGGCCACAGGAGAGTTCTGGTAGAGAGCCACAGGGGGACTCTGGTTCCCAGAAGAGTGGTGTTGTCAGCTGTGCCTGACAAAAGAGGAATTGCCTGGGGCCCCTGTGAAAAGCTGAAGGGTGGTTAGGTTGGTTAAGCATCTGACTTCCATTCACGTCATGATCTCACAGCTCAGGTCATGATCTCGCGGTTCATGAGTTTGAGCCCCCGAGTCAGGCTCTGTGCTGACAGCTCAGAGCCCGGAACCTGCTTTGGATTCTGTGTCTCCCTCTCTCTCTGCCTCTCTCTCTTTCTCTCTCTCTCTCTGTCTCAAAAATAAATCATAAAAAAATTAAGAAAAAGAAAAAGAAAATGCTGAAGGAGGCTGTAGTGTAGTCAAACTGGGGGAAATATTGTTACATACCGATTCTCATTTTGCCCTGTAATTGTTATCGTGTTTGTCTCTTCAATAGACAATATGCTTTTTTGACTGAATAACCACTGCTTGGCATACCTGAAATTTAACAAATACTGGAATGGATGAATGAGTGAATGAATGAATGACTCACTTCATCAGACTGAACTGAACGCTTCACTCTTAGGAGCATTGTATGTATAGAACTTTGAAAACAGACAGGACACACGTATTTAGTCTTAGGTAAAAGCCTTTGGGAGGTCTATTGCATCACCTATTGCAAAATTTTAAAATTGCCATATAAAAGTGTGTATTCATGGGTGCCTGGTAGAAAATAATAATTTATACCTGTTTCAGGGATACTTAACATCACTTGTCTGGCAGCTTATTCTGTGGAGACTTCCTTTGTCCTGTTCCCTGCAGAGGGCATTATCAGGTCCTTGGAGGTGAGAGCGGTAGACAATCTAGTGAGTAGATTCTAAGTGGTTCTGGTTGATTGGAAAACTACTGGCACAGATAATCTCTAGGGCCCCCTTTCTGCTTCTTATGTCCCTGGCAGCTGTATCAAATTGATCCTATTTGACCGCGAAACATGGAGGACTTGGAATCACCAACCTCTTCCATTCCTACCCGTGGTGGAAAACAAAATACAAAATAAAAAGAGATTTCTCTTTTTGGACTCAAGGTTTGGCAAGGTTACAGATGTGAGCAGGAGTTCAGGACTGGATGTACAGAGACATTGGTCAGCAAAATTGTGTATGATTAAATGGTTGGTTCCAATGTAATTCCATTAGCCTCATTTTTGTAGAAACAATTAGAAAATTCAAATGCTGTATTTGTAAATTGCATTTGAGAATTAATGGTGGTATTTTCTCCCCAATTGGAATGCCTCTGTGAGTTGCCCTCTAATTCCCATTTATTTTTCCTTTATGCTTGAGCCTAATTCACGTGTGGATCAGAATAAAAGCACTTTGTGCAATCTTTTCACTGTTAAGTTTGCCATCCATCGAGGTCTTGGGGTCCCGATAGGATGCCACTCTTTTGACTGCTAATGCTAAAAAAGGAGCTCTTAGGAAATGTGGCAAAATGGCTTACATTTGAATATAGCTGTTCTTTTAAATATATATTTATTTCAGTGATAGTCATCTTGCTATTGACCCAGGCCATTTATTTTTTTATCTTGAATGGAAACTTCCAGTGGTCGTCTTGAAGCAGCAAATAACTGTTATTTCTTATGCATGTTTGTATTAAAATGACATTGTTTTCTAAATCATGTGAATTAGATACCAAAACACAGGAACATTTATTTACAAAACACAAAATGTAGTTGGTTGAATGTGGAATTGTACAAAATAGAGAATCATTTGCTCCATTTGCTGTTGTATACTCAGTACATAAAGTATATTTTTGTCAGTGAGATTATCAGAACTTTCCATGCTTAAGAGAGGTTATTTTTATTTTATTTATTTATTTACCATATGTCTTTGTCAGAAGAATTGAGTTGGTTGTGGGTGCTTATTAGATAGTTGTTGAATTCATCTCAGGAATAAGTACTGGTAGTTGCTTTCACCTGGAACCTGGGTTGGCTGAATCCTTTTGACCGGACCAGGGAAACTTTCCAGAATTTAGGTCCAGTCAAGGTAAACATCATGTGAAATGACCAAAGGAAGTAGCAGGTAAAGTCTATATGATTAAGACTAAAGCTTCCTTGCCAATTGTATGTCTATAAAGGAATACTCCAGTTAACAAGTATTTTTTGAGAATTCACACCAGATACCAAGCACATACATAGTCTCCTCCGTCAGTAATCCAAAATATGCTGAAATTTGCATTCATTTTTACAAGGCTATATGCCATATGTGAATGTAACCCCCTCCCCATACATGCATACATCAATGAAAAGAATATGGTCCTTGGAATTAAACAGGGATTCAAATCCTGACTTGGCTACTTATTATGTTACCTCTGCTAAGTCGTTTAATCGACACGGGACTCTTTTTCCTCATTTGCATTATTTAATGAGGATAATGAATACCTACCTGGTTGTTGTAAGGGTTAGAGATCATGCATTAAGTTTCCTTGCATAGGGCCTGAACTATATGGGAACTTAGTGACTGATTCTAATATATAAATATGTTTAAAGTGGGCTTTCACCACATCAAATAGATGGAGAGCGTAGATCTACATTGTGCAGGATATCGTCAGAGCTGTTAGTTTCGATCACATGCCTCGGTGAAAATTTCAGCCACGGCATTCTTACAAAAGCACCCACACCTTGGCAAGCTGGACAAGTCCTCCTTACGTGATCCTCTTTGCCTTGCAAGACGAGTAGTGGTGGCTCCTTGAGGAGCCAAACATTAATTTATATGTTTTCTCTGCGAATCTGTGCTCTGAATAACCAGAAATCTCTGCACACCAGCCTTGCTGGGGAGAAAGCGGCGTGGCTCTTCCCCGGGAGGGTGGGCTGGCTGAATCTCACCACAGGCACGTCTTTCTTGGGAAGGAGCAGAGGACGTTTCTCCAATCCTTTTTGTCAACACAGTGGGAGTTATCTGAATTTCATTTGGGTATTAACTGCTGTGTGAGTTGGGTTTCTCTCTGTTAGAGGAGCGGCTGTTATTGGATTAAAACCACAGTTGTTGGGAAGCACTTAAGACTCCATGGGGGATTTCTCTATCAAATAGCAGGGTCAGAGTTTTGTTTCTTCGCTTTTCTAGTAACCCCACTCACCAGAGATGCCTGTTTTCAAGGTAACTATATCACTTAGCTGGAGACCAAGGAGAGGCAGGATTTCTTTCTTATTACCAAGGTGTCAGACTAGTCGGCTTGGAAATTATCCAGAGCCTGATTTGGCTCTCAGTTGTGGGACTGGAACCACAGCTTCACTGGGGACACAGAATTTAGCTGTAGGGGAGAATATCATAGGCAACAAACTCCAGGCAGAGGTACACATTCTTATGTGCGGCAAAAAGGCCATCTTATGAATATTAACTCCCAGATTCTCCCGTGGTTCAGACTCACTGTAGATTTTATCCTTTTATACAGTCTCTGGCAGGCTTGGCATTTGCCAGAGTGGTGTTCTCCTTTAGGTGAAAGCTGGGGGCCGCTGCTGGGACCCCTGGGACATGCAGGTTGGTGCCTGCTGGGCCGAGAAACGAAAACCCTGAGTTCTAACCCCACACCTTGGCCGGCAGTGCTCAGCCAATGCATCTATCTGGGAAAGAGAAATGTATTCGGATGCCTTGAAAGTTTAGCATCTGCTTCTCGTTGGCTCCTGCTGCTTTAGAAAAACATTCGGAAGTTTCTATTGGATTTGGATGAGGCCGAGATGGCATGTTTTCTGCATCTCCAGAAGCCTACACCCCACTTGGGGAGCTTCATTTACATGCACATCGGATGCCGTCTGACTGCCTCGGACTGTACCTTTGAGCAGATCCGATGGGATCCCCACATGCATGTAAATGAAGCTCCCTTCGCCTGAGCCCCGCTCCAAAGAGGCAAAGAGCAGGCTTTTCTTGAAACTTGTTTCCGCGACAATCTCAAACCAGACACCACGATGAGGAATTTTTTTCCTTGCCCGTGTGCGTGCCAGGAGGACGCCACGTAACTTGGTTTTCCAGACCGAGGTAATTTATTTAAACATGGATTATTTGAAAAACAGGAAGGGATACAGGGCTTGATTTTAATCCCTGCTAACATAGAGAAAAGAATGCTCGTGTCACAACTCAGTGAGTGTAAAAATTAAAAAAGGCTGAGACTATTGTTTGAAAACAGGCAAAATAATTAAAATTATTATGGAATAATCACATATCACACAACAACCTCCCACTCTTGCGAGCAACAATCCAAAACAGCTCCTCCAAAGCGGGCCCAAGGGCAGAGGTTCTGTATATCATTCAAAGACCATCTGTCATGCAATTCCGGTAGCGCCTTTGCACTATTCTGCGGGCAGGCTGAAATTTAGTCCTGGCAGTTCTCTTTCCATTTGCTAACAAACAGCAGTGATGGCAGATAAATATGGCAAACAATAGGCGTTTGTAATGAACTGGAAAGGGACGGGGAGTTTTGGAACCTGCACCCAAATCAGAAGTTCTGGGTCTTGTGCTGGGCTCCCGAGACCCCCAGAGCCAGTCCTTGCCATGTGGCAGCTCAGACAGACATCTGCAGGCTGAGCGAGGCTTCCGCACACTCGGCCAACCTAAGGGCCTGATTTAAATAAAGTTCTTTTTGCTTCGAAGAATTAATAATCACAAAGACTCAGAGCTAGATTTTTCCCCCCTCGGTTCCAGGCAAATCAAACAACTGCAAATAGTTCCAAAAGTTGACTTTTTAGTTTGCGATCTTCCCTTTTATTCAGAGGCTATGTCTCCTCCCTCCCTATGCCCTCAGTCATGTGTTTTTGTATACAGTCTCATTTTGGGGTTTGACGGAGCCTGTTAGAGCATAATCTTGGTAATTATGCTTGATATGGTGTTTATTCTCATTGTTTTCAAAGTATAAATTTGAGATTTGATTGTTTGATGTTGAACCAGGGGGCGAAGATATTACATCCGTCTTCAATAATTATAGTTTTAATTCACAAATTAGTAATACCCGAGGAGCTCTAGATTAAAGCTGCTATTTTGAATGTTTGGAGCAAGCTAGAATTCCGACAAAACCAAATCCTCTTTTAAAATCATTTGTTGGTCACTTTTCCGTGAATTATATCCACATACACATCAGCTCACAGGCTTATTCAATCTCTCTCTCTCTCTCTCTCTCTCTCACACACACACACACACACACACACACACACACACACACACAATTTATTTGTCAGAAGTCTCTGCAAGACTTCACACTAGGTTCAGGAATGAGTAGAACAGTGTTATTTTCAATAGGCACAGAACTGAATCTTTAATCATTTTAATTTCTAGTTGGAGCGATAGAAGGGATGTTTCAGATCATCTTGTGAAATTGGTGCTTCATGCCAAGGAAGACACTCACCTGCATTGATAAGGAGCCCGTGTGGACCTTCAATGGCAAGGCCATCCTAGGTGCACCCCGTGGGCTCCGGGGAGGTGGTGTTTGTGTGGTCTGCGGCTCAGGTGGTTAACAGAAGCTGCGGTGGGGTGGGTGTGGAGAAGGTCAGAGGCAAATTCCAGTCCTCCATTACTGAAATTATTAAAAGACAAGGAGCTGACACGGGGTGCTTTTCTGGTACCGACCCTGACGTTGGTTCTCACCAACAATTCTGCCAGAGTGGTCTGCTCAGCTCCAGTGCTAAAACCCTAACAACAATTGTGTTTGTGCCTTTATTTCTACCAGTATTTTGCAGCTGGCATAGTTGTTTTTTTAAGTTAATTTATTTATTTTGAGAGAGACAGAGAGTGAGCAGGGGAGGGGCGGGGGGTGGGCAGGAGAGAGAATCCCAAGCAGGCTCTGCCATCTCTGCATGGAGCCCAATATGGGGCTCAAACCCACGAATGAATGGAACCGTGAAATCATGATCTGAGCTGAAACCAAGTGTCTGACGCTTAACCCCTTAACTGACTGAGCCACCCAGGAGCCCCGCAGCAAGCATAGTTTTAAACTCAAAATAACTGCAGTGATTTTTAACAATTCCACTTAGAGGCCTAGCATTTTAGAGTCATAAGGGACTTTAGGGGATTATTTTTTATAGATGAAGCAAACTGAAACATAAACAGTTACATGATTTTCCCAAAGTCATTCAGTAGAGGAACAAGGACTATATTTGGGGCTTTGCAAGCCTAAGTGAGTGCTTTTTGTCACACCCCACTGTCCCTTTAGCATTTGGTAGCATAGGTCATGGAATCATGCTGTGCTTGGTAATTTAAGGTAGTGTACTCACGGAATTTGTGGGATCATGGGATTGGCAGTCTGAAACCCTGACCTTTAGACATACGTTCCAATATTATGCTCCTACAGCAGAAAACTGAGGATTCTTTTTAGTTTTTGTGAACTAATTGCCAGGCACTTATGTCTCCAGTCACTCCAAGATCGTGTCATTTTAGTTGATTCTGCATGTTATTGATCTATTTACCTATCTGGCTAGTCTGTCTTTCTTTTTCCTACAGAGTGGGGAAAATCCTGTCAGTTTAGTTTAGTATGAGATAATTTTGCCACGTGTAATTTCTTCCCTATCTAATGGTGTGCGGGTGCTGGCCTGTAGCAGCTCATGAGAGCTCATTTTTGTCAGGAATTTTGCAAGTCAGTTGTTCAGTTGCTGTCAGGTTTAAATCGACTGCGGTGAAGTATTTACACCACAGAAATTGGCAAACATTGCAAATCAGGGCAATCCTTCCCCAGAGGGCTGGTTGTTCAACATTTACCAGCACATTTCTGCTCCTATTCTTATCTTCCTGTCTTTCCTAAGACCAAGAGGTGAATTGAAAGAAAGGTTAGAGTTCAGTACTTCTGCTGGGGAATGCCCAGTGAGACAAATCTGTACTAACCAAATCTATGCTAACCAAACAAAAGTACAACAGCATTATTGTTTTCATTACTGGGCCTAAGAGTTGTGACGAAATTGGAGATGGGTAGGAAACCTTATTTCTAGATCTTTCTAGAATTGCCTCCCTACTAATATGGAATGGACATTATTTTATAATACTTGAAACGTTGCCATGTATGCTACCAGAAAGGAATTTACTCAGTAGTCTGAATTCACTACATCTCCGTGTAATGTCTGTGGGCTCTTGCTCTCTCCTCTTTCAGATGGCCCTGGGTTATGTTAGCTCTCCCAAAAGGATGTGTCATTAAAATTCAACCAAGTCAACATACACTTATCAAGGGCCTATGATGTCTAAGGCACGGGACTCTAGGAGCCCAACTGGATTAACAATATGGGGAATAGCCTCATGTCTTCTGAGGGTTTTCAGATTCAAAACAAAGTCGTGTACATTTCTTTCTCCCACAGCGAGGGCTGAAGATGCTGGCTATCCGTTCACATGCTTTTGGTTACACTGAAACTGAAGCTCCTTCCTCTTCAGAATCTTCACCACATACCCGAGAGGAAAGAGTCTATGCTCTCTGGCCAGAATAGAGAGGATTAAACCGCACTGGGTGGCAGCTGGTCAGTTACCAGACAGTTCTAATGTGGAGATGTTCCTAAAAAGAGAGTGGACATTTTCCATTTTGTCCTGGGAGCTGGCCCATGCTTCTAGGGCAAGTACAGGCGTAATCTCTGCCAGATACAAGCGAAACTGGAATGTGCTGAAAGCTGCTACTGTCAAAAATCAAGCAGGGAATGGGGCTACTCCAGAACCTCCTGGATAGTGAAGTCAAGATCCTAAACAGAAAGTTCAAAATCCATGCCAGGTCAACTATTAAGTCACCCAACCTGGTGAGTAAATTTGCCGTTCCTTGGAGACCTATTTGTGTGCCGGATGGTGTTTTATTTCCCGATGCTTCCTCTCCTGCCCTCCCATTTTGATTCCTGTGGCTAGAGTGGGTTACCTGAGCACTTTTCCTTGAAGAGATGAAGCGTGAACTGTCCTTCCTTGTCAAAAATAGTGGGAACCCTAACTGCTGGCAATATATTGCACCAGAAAGCACAGAGCTGGAATAGAAGAGAACTGGATTTTACCTCTAGTTGTGTTATTGATGGACCAGCCCCATGGTACTGGGTAAATGACTTAATCACCAAGAGCTGAAGTTAACTCACCTGTAAATGAGAGGAAAACCAGATGACCTGTATATAGGACAGGCTGGTATGTCTTTAATACAACCATTTGGGATCCCCTCTTTTCCCACATTTTCTCCTTAGAACTCATTTATTTTTACTTCTCCTACACCTCTTTTAATACTCTAAATGAAGTGTTCTTTATAGCCATGATTTGCAAAGAATCTGGACAAACAATGCCGGCATCACTTAGGAACTTATTAGAAATGCAGCTCTCAGGCCTGACTCTGGATGCGCTGAATCAGAAACTCCTTAGGCGGGGCCCAACAATCTGTGCTTTGACAAGCCTCCCAGGCAGTCCTAACAGACTGTGTTGAATCAGATTGAGGGGTGAATATGAGGAATGGGATGATAGGTGTGGGGAGGAGCTATTTCTAAATCCCTTTGGCTACCAAGACCATAGTTATCTCTAAACCCAAGCCCCTTCATCCTGTAGGCCAGTTCGCAAAATGGATACGAGGTTAGAGTTTGCAAAAGTATAGAGTCTGATAGTAAAAGCAATGACAACATGTGTAACATGTGTATAGTGCTATTTTATTTACCTCATTTTCCCATTTGAGGCTTGGAGCTGGCAGCTAGTGTGGTGAGGATGAGACACTGGTGCTCTGAGTGGGGGCTTAGCAACTCAACAGAGTAGTTTCCGTTCGAGGAGAAATATGGTCCCTGCTCCAGGGCCACATTTCCTAGGGTGCGGTGATGGGCAAAAGTCCACCAGGGCCACACACGGATTCTGTTACTCTCCGAGATTTGGATCAATGACCTTTTCTGGGGAATTGTGGATCTAGCGGACCAACAATCACATATCTCAACCGATGACAGATACCACTAGGGAAATAATTTTCACATTGAAGTCACCCAAGTCCATGACCAAACAAGTTACAAGGGTAGATGGAAAAACTCTTGTGTTTGCAGCTCATGGGTGACAGGAGCCTGCTGATTGGGAATTTCTTACATCGAAAGTCAGAAGGGGCTGTAGAATCGTGTGACATATGGCCCCCGGGCCTCTCGCTCCTGTGATTGGCAGGTCACACTCTCTGGTTTTTTGACTAAGGCCTGTCACAGTTGAAAAGACAGCTAGTGAAATGGTTTTCACTTCACTGAGGGCTATGCCACAGGTCACCCAATGCTGCCACCCTAGCAGTGAAATGCCGTGGTGCATCTTGGTTAAGGACAATGCTTGGAGTAGTTTCACACTGCTGTGTGTCGCTGCTGGATGAAATGGTTGCCAAATGGACTGATGGAAAGAAGAGGAAATGTTGTAACCTAACGCATATTTGCTAAAGCTGACAAGACAATGCATTATTTATTAACATGCTTATACGCAAGTTAGAATCACAGCTTAGTGTATGTATGAAATACATGTGTCCAAAATAACTTGTTTGGATCAGGAATTAAGAAACAAACAAGAAAAATAGCTCATTAACATCCCGATTAAGTAGGAAATTTGTCAGGAAGATCTAGAAAATGAAGAGTGTCTTTCCAGGGATAAATTTGATCTGATCTGATAGAATTTGAAGTACATTCGGTGGCAAACCTCTGCAGAGCTTCACTGGCTTGTACACTTCAAACAAGAGCATATATTCATTAGTGCAAATACATACTTAATTGTCCTTAAGATGAAATTATATAGCATTTAGAAATGAATGAATGCATATCCTTGGGATTGTTCATGGTGACATCTCTCAGTTGTTTTGTGTACATGTGCATGGAGGGAGAGACAGAGACAGGGAGACAGAGATGGAGAAAGAGGAGAGCTCATTCTCACCAGTGATTGTCTCCTACTGTCCAGGGGAAAGCCTGGTCTCTGTGTGCATTTTTCTTAAGCAACACCTCTATTCCCTCTTTCTGTTTTTTTTTTTTTTTTTT